>NC_056740.1:482525543-482683043 GCF_019279795.1 Protopterus annectens
GGCTTTACCTGCAATCGGTCATTGATCAGTTTTCCACTCCAATAAAAACACATTTAAAACAATTAAATTAATAAATAAATAATCTTGAGTTGCTCAGCATTTCCTTTGGCCGACTGTTGGGTTAGGAAATTACTTGTGTTTCTGACAAGGTCTAACAGTATACTTTATTTTGTAGAGAAAATTGCTGAGTTCATTCAGCTAAATGTGGTAGATTAATTTTGCAATTTATTTGAACTTATTTATTCTTATTTATGTCTGTAATCAAATAAAACCAGTGAACTTTCATAACAGGGCGATGGTGTCTGTGAAGTTGACACTCAGTAAAAGCAAGAGTGGCTTAAACAGAGTTCCTGTTATTTTGAAAGCTATATTAATAATCGTTTTGTGGTTAAGTATAATTTGCTGCATGCCCGTGTTAGATTCAGGCTATTTAATGAAGGCATATTGTTCATGGATCACATTAAACAAGGAAGGTTAATTTAGACTTTAATGCTAGCTACAGTTTTTATCCCATATTGCTATATGGCTAGTGTAAAACCTGCATAACGAATATATGCACACTTGCTGTGAATCTGTTTAACATATTGTATCTAACTCTACCCTTGATGTATTTTCCTAGTGTTAGGCCTCTAATGGTGTATGTTGACATGCGGGTTGTCAGCTATATATTGGGGTTTGATTGTTTCTGTAGGCAGGAGTGTAGCAAGCAAATTCCATTTTGTTTTCACAAGCTGTTAGTCCTACCATCCTTGGACACTTGTCAATTAAAAATGGACACACCTTTCAAAATGCTTCCCCCAGCACTTAATAAATGTAAGTAATATTTGCAGCTGTTCACCCTAAAACTAGTAAAATAATGATTTTAGATTAGCAATATTGTACCTGTTGTTAAAGGCATTCATTTAGTTGTAGATAGAATATGACCTAAAAAAACATATTGATGCGATACTCAGAAAAAAACTATACTAAGCGGAGTACAAAGACTATGTCTGGCTACATCCTTGTCTGTAGGCAGACATTCTCAAATCAAGTGGCACAAATATGTTGAAATGTTTTGTCCAGCAGAATATTTTAAGTGCAGCTGTAAGAAGCACTAAATTATTTGTCAAGAAAGCAAAGGGCTGAAACACTTTTTGCTGCAAAAGGCTAAATATACTTTTCCACAGACCACACAAGGCATATGAGGAACTAACAGGGAGACGGTTAATGAGCAAATGCTCTGTAATAGCAGTGCTGACCAAATGAAAGCTGAAATACTCTGTTTTTCTTGTTTTTCATTTGTATGCGGTGTCACAAAATGTGAGACTGTATTATAACTAGCAGAGACGAAAGAGAAAAAAACAGCAAAAGATGGAGCGTGCGGTTAATAAGTGCAGAGCTTGTTTTTGAATACGTATGAATGATTTAGGCAGAGTGTGATAGCAGACAGACAGCATCACAGTAGCACTGTAATAAACGAGAAACAGAGTGAAAACAGAGAATATACCTTAGAGTACAAAAGGAAAGATCGAAAAAAGCAGAGAAATTAAAATATTTTTTTACTGCCAAAATTAATCTGCCTCACTGATGAGGGCAACTAACTGCTTTTGAATGTAATCACTTTTAACAACTCAAGGATTAACTTGCTAAGAACAGTTCAGCGTAATACTGTTAACTAGTGAAGTGACAGATATAGGGAAACATTTTTCTTATTATTTTCTGTTTCCTGTTTACAAACTGCAGGATTAGAAATGAACCAGAAAATTAATTTCTTGGCAGCATGAAAACCTTTATTTGTGAACAGGACACACAAGTTGTTAGATGGGATATTTTGCAGACACCTTAATAGTTAACATCAGCTGGGTACTACAACCATGTGTTTCTAAAGGTTAACCAAACAGTCAACCTATTTTCTGCTGATGAAGTCGTATGAAGACTAAAACATGCATATCCACAGCTGTTGAGGTTTGGCTGTATTAGCATGACTTTGTCCATTAACAGACTTAAAAAAAAAAAAAAAAAGTCATAGGCATTTAGAACTGCCATATAGCTAAGCTTACACACCTGATGTCCTTAGGGGATCATTTGCATACATCCCATTATCCTCTTTTACAAAAGGTTTTAAGGAATCACACACTGAAAACTCTAGCTTGTCTAGGATTTTCTTGTAAAACCTTTATTTGTCTGACATTGTACCCAGCCATACTAAGCAGGAATGCTCAAAACTACATTTCCCAGAGTGCAGTGCTCTTTCAGCTGAGGTGGGACCTGACCTTTGGGATGAGAGCCTGCTTCCTTGCTAGTACGAGTTGTATGTGCATAGAACAAGGCTAGGGCAGTGCTTCCTTAGCTCAGAGATGACTGAGGCTGGGGGTTTTAGTGCTCACTGCAGGTGGGATCCGTGTGAGAAGTCTCTACAACTTCTCTTGTTCAGCTCAGTTAAGATAGTAGTTAGAGAACAGGAAGAAAGGATAGCCTGAACTGGTCTGGATTCATTCACATTGTGGAGGGGAAAGCTGTCAGCAGGTTTTATTGCCTTGTTGGGCCTGTCCTGTAGGAATGGAACATTCAGCAGGTTGGTCATTTTATTAATTTATTTTTGTTTTTTAATGTAGTACAATTTCAGCTTAATTCCCTTCTGAATGATTTGTGTAATCAGTTTGTAGACCGGGTTATAGACACAGTAAAAAATGGGAGACTGTCATTCATCATAGATGATGCCTTTATGTCATTCATCATAGATGATGCCTTTACTACCTTATTCAGATTTCACCCACTGGTGCTGGTGGTGAGCAAGGTATTGATTTTCCCTTTTTTTTAAGGAACTGTGGTGCACAGCTTAAATGAGAGGTGTGTGTGTGTGTGTGTGTGTGTGTGTGTGTGTGTGTGTGTGTGTGTGTGTGTGTGTGTGTGTGTGTGTGTGTGTGTGTGTGTGTGTGTGTACGCACACGCTGCCAACTGCTAGGACTGCACAGTTTGTTGCAAATCGGTCATCATTTTTTTATGAATAAGTATGTGAGAACATGAGCCATAACCTGACCCAAGTATCACTGATGCTGGTACTAATTCTGTACTTGTATGTCTTTGTCCTTTAAGGCTGGACTGATAGCACATTCTGATACTAATCCGTTAGTATCATACATACTGCAAAAGCTAAGCCTACTCAAATTCACAGATACTTGCCTACATATTCTGTCATATCACCTTTGGGGCTAGTTAGAGTTATTGTCTCTATTAAACACTGTAGCAGCAGGGGAATGCATCTACTGGGGTCAGGAATGTGGCTTTACTGTCTGACATGGTCACTCTGTGTTATCTGTCATCATTTTTCCTCACTAGCAATGTCCTTTTTTGGTATAACCACTTCAGCTTTTCCTAGCTGTCTCTTATTTACTGTGATTTCCTTTATCAGTGTTTAGCCATCATTATTTGCGTATTTCATCAACTATTTCATACGTTTTATTTCTTTGTCAACACACTGCAGTGTATGTTATTGTGTGTGTGTGTGTGTGTGTGTGTGTGTGTATGTGTATATGTATATGTGTATGTATATATATATATATATATATATATATTTTTTTTTTTTTTGTGGGGTTATCTTCTTCTTTATAATTGTTATTGTATTGAGATATATTTTAGTACACATTATTAGGGGAAGGGAACCATTGTCTTTGTTGCATTGTAATTAACCACAGTGCACTGTGGGGTGAGGTGGTGTGACAGTCAAGGTGTTTACTTCACAGACAGAAGGTACAAGGTTTGATCTCCACAAGGGCAGCTGACCTAGTACCTGACTATGAGCTATGAACCTATGAGAGTCTGAAATTGCCGTCTGTGGAGCACTTTATTTTCTTTTAGTTAACAAATGTTAAATAATTAAACTTAGTCTCACAATTCTGTGCTGCCAATGTCTTAAAATATACTTTTGTGACAAGATACTGAAGATTGCTTGCAAAACAAAGTTTAAGTTTTAAAGCTGCAAACATCTCTGAAGAAACTTTTTGCGACACAGTTACTGTCATTTTTACTGTTTTTTTGTTTAGCAGAAACAGTTGTAAGAGTCGGACTCAGTAATGGAACCATTGTGAGGCTGAAAGTGCAGACACCCCCTTCCTCTTCTAAAATGAACTGCCAGTTCCTGTCAGTACTTGGAAGATGAACAGAGACAGTCTGTGTTGTGTGTTCTGCAGACTGAAAAATGGTCCTTGTGTATCAGTGCTGAGCTATATGGGTTATAGCCTCTAAGGATATTAGGGCTGTCTAGTCTGCCAAAGCCTGAGATTCCCCCCACACATACCCCAGGCTGCTGTGGCTCATGCTAACAGGGGCGCCAAATATCTTCAGTACTTTCTTGATACCCTTGAGAGCTGTTCTTCTGGGCTTCAGAGGATCGATGGTAACCTTCTTTGTTCCATTCTGGGCAGAGAAGTCCCCTTTTGGGAGTTTTTTCCACACATTTGTTTTTGTGTTTTGTTGAAATTATACCTGATCTCTTGAAGAATACTGGTATTTTGGGATAGACTATTATGTGACTGCGATCTGACAGTTTGTTTTTTTAATAATGGTATTCAATGGTGTTGACAGCTTTTTTGAGTCAAAATATATTGTTTATTAATAATTTTTGTTTTATTGGGAGTGGTTTAAATTTTGGAAAGTGTAAGTGTGTATGAACATTTTAGGTTTATAGGTGTTTACTAGGCTAACGACTACAAGGGTCTTTTTAAGCCTAGCCATGCATCCTCAATCTGACAAGTTCTGATACCCTTGATAAGTGTAAGCAGGGGCCTGGGAGATGAACCATTTACAGGTTCCTTGTGTCCATTAGAGACAATAGGTGCCAAACCAGGGATGAATTTCTGGTCTCCCAGCTAGTTGTTCAAGTTGCACTTGAACTGGGTTAAGGAGGAACTTCACATGGATGGGGAACCTGTGACAACTTACTTTCCAACTGGTTCCATCCAGCTGCACTTACCAGAGACCGGCTTCATTCCCAAAGAAAATGGTTCCTTCTCCTCCTATACCTAAGAAAAAGAAACTACAAGGGAACCCTTGCTGTCACAGCAGGTACAAGCAGTATCTTGGCTGCTAGTGAATGAATCTGCAGTGTCCATTTGTTATTCCGCAGACCCTTTGTTGGTTTCTCCAGAGCCCTATAGTGTAATCTGTTCAGCCACCATGGACCAGGGGTTAGCCAAACCCTCTACAGCTGTTCAGGTGGCCTTAGGAGGCATGGGAGAGACACTTTCTTCAGTCGTGGGGCTTTCAGTGAGGAGTTCTTCTCTGCATGACTAGGTGAAGATACCTGTTTGCATGGGTGAAGTTTCAGCCTTGAGTTGGTTCCTTTCTAGGGATGTCCCTAGGAAAAAAAAAAGCAACAAAAAATTAAGCATTTATCTGCTATTGACAGTTTTCCTATTGCCAAGGATAAGTTTAGTACTTTAGGTAGAGATTTACTGCAGGCTTGAAAGCCTTTAGAATAATTCAACATTTTCAGTAAAATACCTCAGTGCCTGAGGATGCCTTATTTGATGATTCTGACTTAAACAGGGACAGGCTGTCTTCTGTGTTTTCTCCTGAGACTGTCCAAAGTGAACAGTTTGTTTCACTGGGAGCAGGTGGAAATTCCCTCTTCCACAAGGAAATATTTTGATAAGCTGCAAGCGGATTCGCCAGTTCCTATTCAATTTCCTTTGCCAGCCTAGGAGGATGCTTTTGATGTAGCTTGCAATTTGTCTGATAGTCAAGCTTCAGTCCCTAAAAAGGCAGACGGACTTTATAAAGTTTCACAGTCTTCCAAGCATTTGTTTTCTTATCTCAGGTTTGATCCAGCAGCTGTTTTCTATTTCCTTTCCAAGTATCAATAAGAATTTGATTAATGCTAATCCTTCTCCCTCAGTCAGGAATAGAAAAGCTTTTGAGAGTTTTGGGAAGAAAATATTTTCTTCTTCCACCCCAGCCTTCAGAATTTTGAATTCCTAGGCTCATATGTTGAAGTATATGTTGACTTGTTCTGACAATTTGAAGAACATTTCTGTTTTCTGGTAACACTAGATTTAAAAGATGCTTATTACATTCCTGATGCCACATATTTCAGAGGGTTCCTAAGGTTTTCTGTGCCTGGGTCACACTGTCAATTTTCTGTGTTACAGTTTATTATTTATTTATTGACATTTGATTATCGGGAAAGTCCGACTGGGTAGAAGCCCATTTTCAGCGGAGACCTGTGGAGAAAAGCTTCATCCCGATCTGGCAGGGTTATATACAGCCCCAAGAGTGTTTACAGTGTATCTAGCTCTTATGATAGCTATTGCAGACTGCATGGCATTTTCACCTTTCCTTATTTAGGTGACTTGCTTATGTTTGCAGAGTTTTTTTTTCTAGGTGTCAGGAGCCCCTTGCATGGGTTTAAAAATCTCTTTATCAACCTGGGTTTTCAGATCAGTAGTCAGAAATCCTCTGTGGTTCCTTCTCACAGGTTAGTCTTTCTAGGATGCCTTCTAGATTCTTCCATTCTGAAGACATTCCTGAAACAGGAGAAAGTAGATTTGTATCTAGAAATTTTCCTGAGTTGCTCCAGTCATTCTTGGAGAATCCGAGAGTTCTGGGGTTCATGGCATCTATGATTCTCACGATTCCTCTTGCCATGGTCCACATGAGAAAAATCCAGTGTTTCTTAAAGACTGGTTGGACCCAGCATTCTCATCCACTGGACTTTCAGATTCTAGTATTGGGTTTTGTGAAGGTAGAGATTTTTTCGAGAGATGAGATTTCTCTGAATCCAGATCTGTCTTTCCATCTTGCATCTTATGCATTAGTCTGTAACAGACGCATCAAGTTTTGCATATGAGTTGTATCAATAGCGGTAGAAGTGCAGGGGTCCTTGGGAACGGCCAAAACACATAAGTGTGAAAGAGAAGCTGTGATGCATGCTATAGAATCTCTTCCTCATCTGTGGTTCCTAGGGCCTTTGCAAGTGATTGTGGACAGCACCACAGTGATGTGGTACATAAACCTGCGTGAGTATAATCAAGTCTTACCCTCTGTACAGGCTGGCTGTGGTAGCTTGGGATGTCACAATTCAGTACTATTTAACCTTCCAAGCTTCCTGCATTCTGTCAGAGCAAAATGTATTGGCAAACAACCTGAAAAGGACCAGGACAGACTCTCACAAATGGAAATTAAATGGGGGAATTCCAGGAATTGATCAAGTTGTGGGGAACACTTCAAGCAGATCTGTTTTCAAAGCAGACAACTTGAGAAAGTTTGCTTCAGGACTGCTTGCAAGCAGGCTTGATTTGCCGTTCATATGGACAAGAATGTTCCTGTATGCATTTCCACTGATATTTATTTTATTTATCCTTTGTTGACCAGGTCGCGGTGGTGCAGCGGTAGTGTTGTCACCTCACAGGAAGAGGTTCTCCTGTTCGATTCTCGGCTGGAGCGCCATCTGTGTAGAGTCTGCATGTCCTCCCCGTGGCCGAGTGGCGTTCGAAAGACATGCGTGAATGGGCGTGCCTTCGTTGAAGGTTGGGCATCGAGCTTGCACCTCGGAACCGTAAAAATCTCATGCCAATCATTAGCAGACTGGAGTTCCACTGTGGCGACCCTTAACCGGGAAAAGCCGAAAGAAGAACATCCTTTGTTGACCAGGTTAGTCCCACTAAGCTGGTAACCTTTTCAAAGGGGATACCTGAGGTGATATTTATATTACTAGGAGGAAATTTGTCCAAGGCTTCAGGGAACTCCCCCCTACTCTTTTCAATAGGTGCCATGGGATCTTTTACATCCAATTCAGCTGCCACCACCTGAAGCAGATAGGGCCTTGGTTTACCATCTCATCCAAAGGGCGGCACACTCATGAGTAAAGCACCCCTCTTATGCTGCATTACAGTATCTGCATTTGATCCAACTGGTGTGGGAATAGAACCCACAGTCTTCTGCAGCAAGGGCGAGTGTGCTACCTGTTGCACTAATGACACTGCATATCCAGGGTCATTCTAAAGATTCAGAAGGATTCTAAGATCATTGTGGTGACTCCCATTTGACCCATACAACAGTGGTTGTCTGTTGTTATGGAACTGGCCAAGGGCATTTACCACAAACTTCCTTACACACTGGATCTATTACACAAGACAGGGGGAATTTTATACAACCCAGTCTGAAACAACTACTGTGGACTACCTGAATGATTCAGTTTTGATTACCTTTTAGGCATCTTGTTTTTAAGGAAGTGCAGCATGTTCTAAGGAAGGCACAAAAACCTGCTGCTGCATTAGAAAATCTTATGTTGGTAAGTGGAAAAATGATTAATTGATGACACACTAATAAGCAGGGCCCAATAATGTGTTATATACCACTGGTGGTGCAATATTTGTGTAAGTTACTGCACTCTGGGCTTTCTTATTCCTCTGCCAAGGTTCATCTGTTGGCCATTTCAGCACACTTGCTCATGCACCCTCCCATTTCTTTTCAGTCTTTGTTCAAGCTGTTTCTGAAAGGAATTTTGCATTTAAGACTACCTAGGGAACAGATGTCCCCTTCTCGGGATCTTAACTTTGTGCTGAAAAAAATACCTATGTCTTCCTTAGAACAGCTCGTCAGGCAAGCTTATTTTTCATTTCTTGGAAGACTATGTTATTTATTGTCCCGACACCTGCGAGATGAGTATCTGAGGTGCATGCTGTTTTGGTAGGTGAACCCTGTTTGGTATTCCGTAGAGTTGGGGTTACTTTAAGAACAAACCCCTCATTCATGATGAAAGTAGTTTCAGAGTTTACTTGGAATCAGGCCGTCAGTCTTCTGGTATATTCTTTCCTGAACCTAAAAAACAGAAAAAAAGGTTTCTGCATGCACAGGCAACTCTGGCATTATCTTGACAAAACTAAATCCTGTACGAAAGCTGAACAGCTGTTTATCTCCTATGATGGGATGAAAAAGCAGCAAAACATGTCAGATCAGATAATTTCAAGATGGTTGTCAATTTCTTTTGCTTTGTTATTCCTTCCATGGTTAACCACTGCCAGGCAGTATTGGAAAGGGGTGGACTCTAGAGACATTCTAGAGAAGTTGTTTGGTGCTTTGTGCATGCTTTTGGAAAGCATTGCAAATGAGATCCCAGTTGTGTAAGTGCTCAAACCATAATTGTAGATATTCCGTTATATCACTGCTGCAGTAGTACCACCGCTTTTTATACATAGTTTTTTCCGAGTAATAATTTTGTAGTCATAACTTTGTCTCTTGAAAAGGACAGTAGCCTCCCTCTTTTTGGGGTAAGAAAATCCTGAAGATATTTGCTGCCGAGGCTGTTTCTCTTTTGTGAGTTCAAGCTATAGTCACCTAGGTGCATGTGTGGAGGGAATCTCCTTGGAAGACTCTCCAGCAGTTCTTTCCTTGGCAGGATATACCGATACAGCTAAATGCTTATGCAGCAGAGATATTATCGGACATCTGCTGTTATGCTAAGAGCACTTTCACAGCTGTACTTTCATTGGGTGACACCTGGTGAGAGATGGTGCCACTGGCGTTGTAGCAATGGTGCTATAATGGTGAAGGTGAACTGTGGCCTGTCACACTGTTAATGAGCTTCATCCAGGTAGAGAATGGATAAGAAGGATGACATGCTCTATTTAAAGCTGATGCGCTGTACGACTTTGAAGTGATGGGCGTGCTCTGTAAGGGAACAAGTAGTGACTCTGAGGAGATGGATACCTTAGGCTGGATTATGCCATCCAGTAAAAAATATACTGGTGTGGAGATGAACAGCAATAGTTTAATTAGCACAATTTGCCAGTTTAATAATGCTGCAGAAGTGGGGTGGCATTTGAAATTTTTTGAAAAAAAAAAAGAGATGCTGGTTTGCTGGGTGCATTCTTGAGGGGAAGATTTGGGGCAATACCAACCTATAAGGTTCCATGGGCTGCGTATATTGTGGGAACTAGGCCTTTAGGAAGACCAACCTATAAGGTTCCATAGGCTGTGTATATTGTAGGAACTAGGCCTTTAGGAAGAAAAGCCTTACAAACGAGTACATACAAAGGAGTGATCTTAATATAAAGACAATATGAAGAACTGAGGAATGGTCCATGTTATGGGGCAGCTGTTGACATTACACGACATGGGTGTTCGGGCTGTAGAGGCAGGAAGTAAATTACCCAGAAAAATGTAAGGAGCTGCACTGAGGTATTATGAGAGTCTGGTGGCAAAATTCAAGCTAGCATGTAGGTACCCAACAATGGATTATTGGAAATGCAAGGCTTAGAAAGAAAATGTAAAAAAAAGAATGTTTTTGTAAGTTGTTACAGGTAAGCACTGCATCGTTGTTTGCTTCAGAAAACTTCCTTTCCATACCCCTGGCAGGATGATTTAGAAGTAAATGAAAGAGAATTATCTATAAGAAAATAGTATCTTAAAAAAAAAAAAAAAAAAAAAAGGCAAAAAACAAAGAAGGAGAAAAATAGTCAGTTAAGATGCTTCTGTTTGTGTTTGTCTTTCCTTTTCTACCTGCTAACCTTAGCATTTGTCCCAAAGATGTTTTGTTTTAACCATTTGTTTGCATTCACTTTTAACATCAGTTCGGTAGGATGTAGGTTATCACAGTATGACACGGGTAGCAATTTCCAGCTAGTGCAAATGTTTGGCTGAGTTCATGACCAATCGTGTCCTTGTTCTTTGTGGTCACCCAGGCCAGTATTAGGGTTTTTTAGCATATGCTGTTCTTTCTTTATAAAGGAATAGAACCATTCAGTTAGTATAGTATATCTTTGCTTGTTGCTACCTAACATACCAGATCGCCTACTACTGTAACCACTTACGTTCATCATATTGATCATTGCTGCTATAGCCTTAGCTATATGGGTCATATCCTGCCAAGGATATAACAACCAGTCAGCTTCCAAAGCTTCAGGGCACCTTCTAGTTCAAGCTGAACTGACTGAAAAGACAGGTTTGGGAACAAGCCCTCCAGAGCTTTCCTGATGTTAGAGAGCTGCTCTGCAGGCGTTTGAGGATCGGTGGTCTGCTTGTGCTGTTCCCTTGCTGGGCAAACCAGTTCCCTTTGGGAAAAAAACTTCCACAGTAAAAACAAAATGTGTGTTTTATTCTGCTTTCATCTTTAGGAAAGTTATTTTTAAGCTGGGAATTTAAGTTTAATGGAGTGTCACAAGATTAACTGGACTTTTAAATGTTGGTTTAAAACTTGTTTAAAGTAATTTAAAAAACATTTTTTTTCTGTGGAGAAATTATGTTTATTTTCCTTTTTGGAACTTGCAATGTGTTTTAAAGTGCTTTTTGCTGTGTTTTGTGTCAAAAAGCTGTCTTTCTAATTAGAGACTTTAAATTTTTACTGGCCCTTGCCACTTGTTTTCCTCAGGAAAGAGGCACCATTTTCAGCTTTACCATGAAACTAATGATCTGACTATAAAAAGAGTAAGTGATGCAAACGGCCTTTGCTAGCACAGCAGGCTAACGATTTACAACAGTCGCAGGTGGGTGACTCAGCTGTGGCCATAGCTTTTCCCTAAGACCACTCATCTTTTACCCAGGATCCCTTTGGTGTAGCACCTACAGCCACTATGGACCTAGGGTTAGTCACATCCTCTGCTCCTGCTGGGGTTCCCTTATTGGGCAAGGGAGAGACACTGTTGTCAGTACTGGCAGAGGGAACAGGGAAGGCTTCCCTGTTTGATCAGAATGCTGTGCCCATCCCTGGGGAAGCTGCTGATGGCATTAATAACACTGTTGGCTCCATTTTTCCTGACAAAAAAGAAATGGAAAACTAAACCTTTATCTATTCCTCCTCCTCAAATGTCGTTAGACAGGAGTAGTTTATTGGGTCTGGCTCAGGGTTTAATTCAGGCAATTGATCCTTCTTATAAAGTGGCGGGATACTTATTTTCCTGATGAGATTCAAGATTTTGAATGTGGACAGGAAGGAGGGACAGACACACGGTTTTCTGATTCAGACTGAGAGAGCTCAGTTTCGATTTCTCCCTGTCAAGGATGCTCTTTCTGTGAGACTATATCCAGCATGTGCCAGTATTTTCAGTGGGAGAATACTTGGGTTTCTCAGTCCCTCAGAAAATACTTTTGAGTTGTTACAGAAGGAATTATGAAAACCTCCATCCATTCCTCCAGTTCTGTGCAGGATGTGCGTGTGTCACTATTTGCAATTTTCCTGATAGTCAGCCAACTCCCCCCAAAAAGGCATATAGAATCTGTAAAGATTGGATGGCACAGTGGTGCAGCAGATAAGCATTGTCACCTCACAGCAAGAGGTTCTCTGGTTCAATTCTCAGCTGGAGCGCCTTCTGTGTGGAGTCTGCATGTCCTCTCTGCATTTGTGTGGGTTTCCTCCTGGTGCTCCGGTTTCTTCTTACGTTACAAAGACGTGTCTGGAGCATTTCTCGCTGGGCCTCCGCTGAAAATTGGCTTCATTCTAAGTCAGACTTTCCAGGTAAACAAATGTTAAATAAATTAAGTTACTCAAGTCAGTTTTTTATAAACTCTTCCCAAACATGACCCAGCAGCTAGAGCTTTAGTTATGCTATTGCTGCTTATCATTTGCCTGCTTTTGATCCTAGTCTTTCTGACAAGGATGGGAAGATTATTGATAAGTATGGGACAACTGTTTACTTCTGCTGCAACACTGATTCTCGAATTTTGAATTGTCAGGCTCTTATGCTAAAGTTTATTCTGACTAATTGTGAAAGTATGAGGAATCTTTTGTCTGAAGTTGACTGCAGTTCCTTCTTGTGAGGAAAATCTGCTTTAAATAATGTAGTTTCTTCCATTTTACAAGTCTCGGTGTATGCATGGCTCAGCTGATAATTCTTTCAGGGCTATGGCCACTGATAGTGTACTTTGGAAGTTGCATGGCTACATTCTCAGAACCTCCTAGATGATGTGAAAAATGAAGTTTTAAATTCTGCTTTGGATAGAGATTTAGTTTTTGCTTCCCCTGCTGCAGAGGTTGTCAAAAAGTATGTTGCAAGGGATAAGTTGATACAGGCAATCTGTTTTTCAGTTCTCCTTTACCAAATTTTCTAAGGGATTCTCAACCCCCTCATTCAGTTTATAAAAAAAAAATAAAATAAATAGTCTCAACAAAATGCATAAGAAGATATGGGGGGGGGGTCAAAAAATAATTCAGGACTGCCCCAAAACCAAGGACAGTCCAGCAAATCAGAATGGCTATTTAAGAGACCTTGTCCCCTCTCCCACCCTGGCAGTTGCTTTTCCTTTCCAGAAGGTCTGAATCTCTACTTTTCTTTTTGGTAACAGATAGTTTGACAAATGGTTCTAGAGATCATTCATCAAGGTTACAGATAGCAGTGGTAGGAAATCCCTCATTTCCAGAGAATAATTCCTCATCCACCAGACAAAACTCCTTTATTTCCTCCCATTGTTCAAAGCATGCTGTCCCAGGGAATGATAAAACCAGTTCTTGATTCCCAGGTTGGGAAATAATTTTATTTAAGGATGGTTTAGTAACTTCTTATTCTATCGGTTTTTCCTGTTTAGGGGTCGCCACAGTGGATCAGCTGTCTGCTCATGATTGGCAGTGGAGTTTTACGGTGTCGATTTGCCAGCCCGGCGCCCAACCTTCCACAGAAGGCACACATACGCACACACTCGCACCTAGGGCCAATTTAGAGTGTCCAATCCACCTACTGCATTTCTTTGGGATGTGGGAGAAAACCGGAGCACCTGGAGGAAACCCATGCGACCATAGGGAGGACATGCAGACTCTGCACAGAAGGTACCCCAGCCGAGAATCAAACCAGAGAACCTCTTGCTGTGAGGTGGCAACACTAACCGCTGCACCACCGTGGCTGCCCTAAGGATGGTTTAGTAACAAAGAAAGAAAATTTTGGAGGCTGGTTTTGAAACTTTCTTTCCTAAACCTTTTTGTGATGGTGCCCAAGTTCAAAATGATGTCAGTTCACAATCGGTTGCCTCTTCTTCCTCATTTAAGTTTTCTGGTAAGAATCTTATACTGTTATCATGACATCCATATTCATCCAGACTTCAGGAGTTCCTTAAGGCTTTGTATGTCTCTATCACATTATCAGTTCTCTGTCTTACCCTTTGGACTGTTCACTGCACCACGAGTGTCCGCGAAGTGTCGAGCTCCAGTGAGAGTTCACTGCAGGCTACGGGGTATCCACGTTTTCCCTTATTTAGATGATTTGCTTATCTTTGCAGAGTCTTTTTCAAAGTGATAGGAATATCTCACTAGGGTGAAAAATCTCTTAAACAAGCTGGGGTTCCAAGAGAACATTAAAAAGTCTTTTCTGACTCCTCCTCACAGGATAGCATTCTTAGGGCGTCAGTTAGACACCTCAGTTCAAGGAACTTTTCTTCACTGGTCAAAAATAGATCTATATCTAGATCTATTTCTAAGGTTTTCCACTCAGATTTGGGTCACTGCAAGGAATACCTCAGGATTTTGGGTTTCATGGCATTTGTGATTTTCATGATACTCCATATGAAAGATGCAATGATGTATGAAGTCTCTTTAGTCCTAGCACCAACATCTTTTGTATTTTCAAATTCCAATTATGGAGCTTATCAGAAGAGAAATCACTTGGTGGAGACAGCAAATCTCTGTAAATCCAGGTCTCCCCTTCTCCCCTTCTCCCTCCCTGCTGCAAAGCAATCAGTCACCACAGATGCCATGGACTTTGCTTGGTGAGGAGTTTCTAGATGGATAAGTTCAAGGTGTGTGGGACACTAAGAACAGATGCAAGCATATAAATATAAAAGAGATGCTTACCCTGATAGGGCACTCAACTCATTTAATCATCTTTGGTTCCATCTAACTGTCCTTGTGGACCATTTTAGGTTTAACCAGTTTCCCTTCCAAAGAGAAGACATACCCTGTACTTTGTGCTCATGAGGTAAACACCTTAACCATTATAACAAACCTCCAACCCCTGGACCTCTTTAAGTTGTTACAGATAAAACCACAGTCATGTGGTATATCAGTAAGCAAAGGGGAACCAGGTCTTACCTCCCTTTGCAGACTAGCTATGTTGACTTTGCATATAGCCTCACATCATAATCTCACTCTACAGGCATTCTGCATTCTGTCAGAGCAAATCTGTGAGGCAGACAAAATGAGCAGAACTAGGTAAGACTCTCACAAATGGAAACTAGATCAGGGGGTCTTCCAAGATTGGACCCATCTGTGGGAGTTGTTTAGTAAGACATATTTGCTTTCTCTCTGAATAGTCAGCTGTCAAGATCTTGTTCCAGGACTCCATGCAAAAAGGCTTGGAGGACAGATGCCTATTACCTTTCCTTGGACAAGAATGTTTCTGTAAGCTTTTCTACCCTTTTCACTGATATCCAGGGTACTTCTGAAAATTCAGAAGGAATCTCCTGCACAATATCATTGTGATGATTCTGCCCAGTCAACAGTAGTTCCTCTTTCTTTTGAAATTGACCGGGGGACAATTACCACAATCTTCCTCACATATTGTATCTACTCACACAAGACCAGGGGTGTTTAATACACTCTGACCCCAGTCAACTTCAGCTGACCGCCTGGATGATATGGTCTTAGTTCTCTTTAGGCACCTGCTAACTGAGGATGTGCAAGAAGGCCTGCAGCTAGAAAATTGCATGTCAGCAGATGGAAAAGGTTAGTCGTTGCCAGCAGCGTAACCAGTACCCGTTCAGGGTTAGCTGTTCTCTGGTTTTACAGTATGTGTGTGAGTTACTAACCTAATGCTTTTCTTATTCCTCTGTCAGGGTTCATTTGTTGGACATTTATACATGTCTGCCCATGGATCCTCCTCTTTCAATGCAGTCTTATGTCAGAATGTTTTTGAAAAGGGTTTTGAAGAAGAGGCCAGCAAGAAAGTGTGTACCCCAGGGATCTCTAATTGTTGTTAGCGAAGCTAAACTTGCCCCATTTGAACAAGCTAATCTGGCTGACTTTAGGTTCTTAACCTGGGAAACCATTTTATTGAGTGTTCTGACTTCTGCAAGAAGAGTATCTGAGAATAGAACCCCTACTTATTTAGTTATTTGTACTATAGTGCTACGTAGTTATCACACACACCACAGAGCTTTGAATTACAAGTTTTATGGTGAGTCAATCCTATTTTATTTTCCACACAGTCAGAGTTTCTTTGAAAACCAGTTTTTCTTTCATGCCTAAAGTTGTATGCGAGTCCACTTAAAGCCAAATGTCAGTCTCGCCATTTTCTTTGCTAAATCTAAAATCGAGGGAGGAAGGATATTCCATAAATTGGATATCCACTGACAACACTGCTACTATCTTGACAGAACTATATCTTTCAGAGGACATTACAGTGTTGTGGTACATTTTAAGACAGTTTCAGATCTTCTTGGGATACAAAATTAATGAAAGTAAAACAAAGGCAATAGTGGTGAATTGTGTACCCACACACAAATTGGTCCAACAATATCCATACATATGGGGACCTGATAAAATGAAGTATTTAGAAATGACTCTGTCATGGCAGCTAAAGATATGTGAGAAGAAACTAAACAGAAGATAATACAAAAATTGAGAAACTGGAAGCTTTGTTATATGGATAGTAAGATACAAGCAGTTAAAATATTTGGGTCTATATTATAAGATCAATGTTTGAAAACATCGAACAACATATGGTCGACACCATATGGTCGATGTCTTCAAACATCGACCGTATAAAAAGACAAAAAAAGGAAGAAAAAAGTACCCTAATGGGTTTAAGCAGGGGGGCAAGCCCCCCTTCACCCCCCATGTGGGGGGTACACCCCCCACTATTTAAATATACCAACTCCAAGACCGCACTACATTGCAGTAAATGGAAATCTCCCCTTACGGAGGTTTCTGTTTACACGCTTGAGATTCTGAGCATTCGATATTCTCATGTCAACAATGTCAGATTTGACATTGTCGGCTTTCGAGAATGTAATATAGACCTAAATATTTTTAGTCCCTTTAGTCTTATACACAGGTCAGGCATATTTTTATCAACCAGAGGAGAAGCTGTGAATAGCAATTAAAAAAGAGGTGAAGGATTTTATCTGGGAGGGAAAGATAGCAAGAGTCAACTAGGATCAGCTGATTCTGCCAACAGTGCAAGGCTGACTAGGATTACCCAATTTGAGGAGGTATTTTAAAATAACACAGTTAAGGCTCTTATTAGTAGCACAAGCAGAAAACTATAATTCAAAGTGGAAAGGGATGATGATGATGATGATGCAGGGGGTAAGCTTAAAAAACAAGGGGAGACTGGGATTTTGGATGCAGACTCCTAAGGGGAATGTCGGTAATCATACAGAATATTGTATTCATAAAGTAGCAGGGAGTATTTTAAAAACGAAACCAGTATGAAAATGGAGAAAAGAGATTCTGCAGATAGGGATGACTGTGGTCAGGGATACAGACAATAGGTAAGAGGGGCTGGAATTTATTGGAGAAAACTGGCAAAGGAATCAAGGTTTTAGGAGCAAATAACTAGACAGGCAAAGGTAATAGAATGGGAAGACACCAATAATTTATTTGTACACTGCAGGTTAAAAATTGCCTTCCCTATCAATGATTGATATCAGAGTATAGGTAAAGAGAAAGAAATAGGGGGGGGGGTCCTAAAATAAAAGACCAGCACTGGTAGAATTTTTAATAGAATCTAGAACAGAAGCTGCCATTAAAGGAATAATTAGTAAAGCATATAAAATATTGCATGATAATTATAAGAATCAATCAGATGAGGTTAAAAAGGATTGGGAAGAGAGACTGGATAAGCAATTCACAAAGAGACAATGGGGGTTGTATGTATGTCTCCCAAATATGCAACAAAACCTAGAAGATTTAGGATTTTTGCCTGGAAGTGTTTACATACGTATTTTTATACCCTAAGTAGACGCCAAAGAATTTTTCCTCAGGTGGGTAGCAAATGCTGGAGTTGTGACTGGAAGAAAGAGGTAATTGGGAACATATTTTTTGGGAATATAATGATTTGGCAGACTTTAAAGATTCTCAACAGACTGCTCTGTCAGAGATGCTGTGTGAGCAGATTGGATTGATTGGAGAGATGATTTTTTTTGAGCTATGATACAGACTCGGGATTGCCTAGACATAGTAAAGCCTTGCTGAGTCTAATTATGGTGGCTGTCAAAAAAGCAATTACTAGAAAATGGAAATCAAAATCTAAACCAACTTTACTAGAACTAGTGAATATAATAACAGATAAAACAACTGGAATTAGGATCTTTAGAAAAGGGAAGGAGCAAACTACATAGGAAAAATGGGAATTGTGGGAACAATGTATGCAGACTATTTATTTCTGTATTTATTTACATTTGTTGACTGGGAGAGTCCTACTGGACGCAGGTCCATTTTCAGTGGAGGGCCGCCACATTTAGTGTTACTGACATATACATTTAGAGAAAAAAATTGCATTTAAAAATTCTAGAAGTGAACTAGCTGTAGGACATAATACAAGATAAAACAATTTTAAAACAGCTGTAGAACTTAATACAGGTTTAAAACATAATGACAGATGTTGAACATAGACAAGGAACAAGGTTCAAAAGAAGGCAGTATATGAACAAGCTATGTAATGCTTGACTGACAATGACTGGATAGATTATAAGTGACGGATAATGTTTGCAACTACAGTTGCCTCTGTGGTGTGTGTGATGCTTAATGGTTGTAAGTAAATTTGTGTCAGTGTTGTTTGTTTTTCATTTATATAAATGTAAGATTGCCTGTGTTGTGCAAGATAATTTAATAAAGATGTTTTTTGTTAAAAAAAAAAAAAAAAAAAAAAAAAAAAAAAAAGAACTAAATCTTTCAGAGCTTTGGATCAGTTCATTTCTTGTGACAGTAAGAAGGGACAACCGGTGTCAAAATGGATTATTTCCAAATGGTTGTCTCAGACTGTTACCTTTGTTATATTTACCCCAACAAAACTGTTCTAATCAGGGTCAAGGCCCTCTCTGCTAGCGCCTTGGGCCTCATCTATGGTGTTTTGTATTACAGATGCAGCAACTTGGTCCTCTATACATACATTTACAAGGCATTACAAGCTTGACTCCTTCTCTAGGTCTAGATCAGGCTTTGCTAGATCCATTCTCCAGAAGCTGCTGGACCCTTCCACCTCCCAGTGTAGTTAGCTAGGATAATCTACCCGTATAGCTAAGACTGCTGCAGAAGTGGTCAATGTGATGAACATAGCACAGTTGTAAGTAAACTTAGCATGATACTTGATGTTTGAATTATCACTGCTGCAATAGTTGCTCCCTCCTTACATACCCATGTTTTTGGTTTGTTGTTTATGCCGTGGTGTGGACACTTTTATTTTTTATTGCTCCTAGCATTATTCTTTCAGGGCTCAGCTTCCATCTGTCTGTTGGCATGAAAGGTTAGAGTGATGTGGCACCCAAACCTGTCTTTTTAGTCAGCTCAGCTCGAGCTGACTGATGGTTTGTGAAAAATTATATTGTCCTTTGTTGGTTTCTTGGTGTTACTTGCATTTGTACACATGCATACCACAGTACTTAGCTACTTACTGTGACCAACTACTTGGCTACGATATTTTACTAAGTACAATAAATACACAGAGACCAACTGTTTCAGTTAGCAACGTTACTGTTAGAATTGTATTTTCAGTTCTACAACATGCAAAATAATGCTTTCAGCTTTCTGGCAAATTCACGAAGCTTATTTTCACAGGCTCATATTTATACAGTCTGATGTTTTTTCTCCCAAAGTCTGATGTATAACAGTCTCACTCTGTTTCTTCTAATTTATGATTGTACTTGGTCCTTGGAAACTTGGTGGCCCTTGGAAACTCTGTGTTCCTGCATTATCTGGAAACTTGGTGTTCTTGTATTATCATGCTAATGTTCCCATCCTTTTGATTATACATATTTTTATCGCAGTGACATTCTGTTTAATCATTTTCCAACCGCCATCTGCACACAGCTGTTTTTACAAACTGTTTCTCAATAACATATTCCTTTATGCATGGATGCCAATATCTAATTAAACTATTTTTCAGCATTTGTACTACTTCTAAGTTAACTCTTTATATTTCATTTTGCTCTGTATTAATAATCATGCTAGCAACAGTTTTGAAGCTACAGTAAATATACTAAATGGAACAGATTAATATTGCTCTTACAGTTCCCCCTTCTTATATTTTTTAGGGAACGGTCTAAGCTTCTGTTAAAGAAAAGACTGCATTTGTTTTATCAGCATCGCTATTTACAGCATTTACCACTTTATTCATGTTTATAATCATGACTTGCTGAGTTATTGCAACTCTTCGCAGCCTGCAGCATATTCAACCATTCCAAGCTGTCATTATTATTATGACACCTAAAACTACCACTAACAGATATATAAACCAATTTAACAATTTAGTTCCAGATGATGACCACACTGTGAATATGTCCCACCAATTATGGGCAGTGTTAGCTTCTGTTTTTTTTTTTCAGCCAATTTTACTAATTTGTCTTTCACTATTATACTATTTACTTCATGCCGTAATATGCTGCGGTTACGATGATCCAAGTAAGCTTTAAGATCGTCTGTGTCTTTTAGTGTTTTTCTTAACTTGTCTAGTGACAAGGTAATGTAAGGAAACTGAATCATTTCATATTTCCACTGAAATTTTGCCATTTTTTTTAGTACTGGTAGAAAATGCATAGGTTTAATTTTCCCAGCTTAAATGCGTGATATTGCTGATACATCCCACAAAGGGCGTTTATATTTTAACACTGGTTTATTTGAAACCATGCATACAAATTTTGGTGCCACTTCGACAAACATTTTAAAATTTGAAGGCAATATTTTTCATTTGCACAAGTTTACAGAATGTTGTAAAAAACATGGTTCATAAATAGGAGAATGTTGTCCACATATGAAACCATTCATAGTTTCTATACAATGTTTTAACATATGCATTTTGTTATCCATATCTATGTAATTTCCTTCAAATTGAGGTAACCAAAGTTCAGTATAGTTATATGTAGACCAGAATATTATGGGTAATATCATAAACTGACACATCACTGGTTTTTTACATTATAATGCATAACTTTTTCTGTTCAATAATTCTGCTCACACTGTGTCTGTTCTGTGAACAGTCTTGTCCAGCTAGTGGACGGAATCCACCTGCTGAATAGTTGTCGCCACATGTACTCATCCTGCTGAATAGTTGTCGCCACATGTACTCATCCTGCTGAATAGTTGTCGCCACATGTACTCATCCTGCTGAATAGTTGTCGCCACATGTACTCATCCTGCTGAATAGTTGTCGCCACATGTACTCATCCTGCTGAATAGTTGTCGCCACATGTACTCATCCTGCTAAGTTGTCGCCACATGTACTCATCATGCTGAATAGCTGTCGCCACATGTACTCATTTTTTAACATTAACTTTGTCTGTAACTCAGGGTTTCCCAAAGTGTGCGCCACGGCACCCTGGAGAGCCACGGTTTCCTCACAGGGCCGCCACAAACTAATTCCAATTTTTTTCTTTGTGTTTTTATTTTTTTTAATTTTTCGTGCTTTGTCAGCTGACGTCATCGCATGCAGGATGATGTCAGCCCTGTCAGGGCTACCAGCCTGTCAGAATTGAGGTCACGCATGTATTTCTGGCTCAAATCAAATGCTTTGCGAGTGGGAACGGCTTGTTTGTGGATGTATTATCGCTCGCTCCTGCCTGGCTGATTGTGGATTATTTATTTAGAAGCTCCTGCCTGGCAGATTTTTAGAAGGCTCAGCTGCTCGTTTGTGGATTTTATGTAGAAGGCTCGACTGCAGTGCAAGGGAATGTGGATTTATTATCGCTCATCGCCTGGCTGTAAACTGAGAAGTAAGGATACTGAAAGAGGGTGTGTGTGTGTGTGTGTGTGTGTGTGTGTGTGTGTGTGTGTGTGTGTGTGTGTGTGTGTGTGTCCATGCGTGCGTTTCAATAACATAAATATGCATATTTTGTTTACAGCTACTGGTATGCTTTGAGTATTGTATGAAGAGTTGTTGAGTCTTTCGGCTTTTTCCAGTTAGGGGTCGCCTATTGTATGAAGAGTAAAAAGCTAAAATGGAAGCCTGTATTCTAGCTCTGGAAGAAGTATATTTTTTACTGTAGCTGTGCGGGCAGTGGGAGAAAGATACGAGAAATTCTGTAACATAATTTTAATCGGGGATTAACTTTGCTAGTTATGTTATTAATATGAGTTGTTAATTTTAAGGAAGGATCTAGAGTGAGTTTTGGTACTTGTATTCAGTGACATTAAGAATGATATTATCCTGTGTGTCAGTGTCTTTAATGAGCAGGGAAAGAAGGTTCGCTAGTCTCTGAGTTGTGGAAGATAGCATGGCATTAGTGTTTTGAGGTTGATTAGTACTATTTTGGTGGAAGGCCGTAGGCAGAGATTGGTGAAGCTATTTTTGTAAGTATGCTTGCAGAATTGAATGTAATTTACTAGATACAATCACCAGTACATTGTCAGCATGAAGGATAACATCAATATAAGGCAAGTCAGAAGTAAGGTCATTAATAAGGACAGACAGTATTGAAAGGGTCTAAGACAGAAGTAAGGTCATTAATAAGGACAGAGAGTATAGAAAGGGTCTAAGTCAGAAGTAAGGTCATTAATAAGGACAGAGAATCTAGAAAGGGTCTAAGACAGAAGTAAGGTCATTAATAAGGACAGAGTCTAGAAAGGGTCTAAGACAGAAGTAAGGTCATTAATAAGGACAGAGAGTATAGAAAGGGTCTAAGTCAGAAGTAAGGACATTAATAAGGACAGAGTCTAGAAAGGGTCCAAGTCAGAAGTAAGGTCATGGAGAGAGTCTAGAAAGGGTCTAAGTCAAAAGTAACGTCATTAATAAGGACAGAGTCTAGAAAGGGTCTAAGTCAGAAGTAAGGTCATTAATAAGGACAGAGTCTAGAAAGGGTCTAAGTCAAGTAAGGTCATTAATAAGGACAGAGAGTCTAGAAAGGGTCTGTCAGAAGTAAGGTCATTAATAAGGACAGAGAGTCTAGAAAGGGTCTAAGTCAGAAGTAAGGTCATTAATAACGACAGAGACTACACAAAGGGTCTGTCAGAAGTAAGGTCATTAATAAGGACAGAGAGTCTAGAAAGGGTCTAAGTCAGAAGTAAGGTCATTAATAAGGACAGGGAGTCTAGAAAGGGTCTACGTCAGAAGTAAGGTCATTAATAAGGACAGAGAGTCTAGAAAGGGTCTAAGTCAGAAGTAAGGTCATTAATAAGGACAGAGAGTTAGAAGTAAGGTCATTAATAAGGACAAAGAGTCTAGAAAGGGTCTAAGTCAGAAGGAAGGTCATTAATAAGGACAGCGAGTCTAGAAAGGGTCTAAGTCAGACGTAAGGTCATTAATAAGGACAGAGAGTATAGAAAGGGTCTAAGTCAGAAGTAAGGTCATTAATAAGGACAGAGTCTAGAAAGGGTCTAAGTCAGAAGTAAGGTCATTAATAAGGACAGAGTCTAGAAAGGGTCTAAATCAGAAGTAAGGTCATTAATAAGGACAGAGAGTATAAAAAGGGTCTAAGTCAGAAGTAAGGTCATTAATAAGGACAGAGAGTATACAAAGGGTCTGTCAGAAGTAAGGTCATTAATAAGGACAGAGAGTCTAGAAAGGGTCTAAGTCAGACATAAGGTCATTAATAAGGACAGAGTCTAGAAAGGGTCTAAGACAGAAGTAAGGTCATTAATAAGGACAGAGAGTATAGAAAGGGTCTAAGTCAGAAGTAACGTCATTAATAAGGACAGAGTCTAGAAAGGGTCTAAGTCAGAAGTAAGGTCATTAATAAGGACAGAGAGTCTAGAAAGGGTCTAAGTCAGAAGTAAGGTCATTAATAAGGACAGGGAGTCTAGAAAGGGTCTACGTCAGAAGTAAGGTCATTAATAAGGACAGAGAGTATAGAAAGTGTCTAAGTCAGAAGTAAGGTCATTTATAAGGACAGAGAGTCTAGAAAGGGTCTAAGTCAGAAGTAAGGTCATTAATAAGGACAGAGAGTTAGAAGTAAGGTCATTAATAAGGACAGAGAGTCTAGAAAGGGTCTAAGTCAGAAGGAAGGTCATTAATAAAGACAGAGTATAGAAAGGGTCTAAGTCAGAAGTAAGGTCATTAATAAGGACAGAGTCTAGAAAGGGTCTAAGTCAGACGTAAGGTCATTAATAAGGACAGAGAGTATAGAAAGGGTCTAAGTCAGAAGTAAGGTCATTAATAAGGACAGAGTCTAGAAAGGGTCTAAGTCAGAAGTAAGGTCATTAATAAGGACAGAGTCTAGAAAGGGTCTAAATCAGAAGTAAGGTCATTAATAAGGACAGAGAGTATAAAAAGGGTCTAAGTCAGACGTAAGGTCATTAATAAGGACAGAGAGTATACAAAGGGTCTGTCAGAAGTAAGGTCATTAATAAGGACAGAGAGTCTAGAAAGGGTCTAAGTCAGACGTAAGGTCATTAATAAGGACAGAGTCTAGAAAGGGTCTAAGACAGAAGTAAGGTCATTAATAAGGACAGAGAGTATAGAAAGGGTCTAAGTCAGAAGTAACGTCATTAATAAGGACAGAGTCTAGAAAGGGTCTAAGTCAGAAGTAAGGTCATTTAATAAGGACAGAGAGTCTAGAAAGGGTCTAAGTCAGAAGTAAGGTCATTAATAAGGACAGGGAGTCTAGAAAGGGTCTACGTCAGAAGTAAGGTCATTAATAAGGACAGAGAGTATAGAAAGGGTCTAAGTCAGAAGTAAGGTCATTAATAAGGACAGAGAGTCTAGAAATGGTCTAAGTCAGAAGTAAGGTCATTAATAAGGACAGAGGGTCAGAAGTAAGGTCATTTAATAAGGACAGAGAGTATAGAAAGGGTCTAAGTCAGAAGTAAGGTCATTAATAAGGACAGAGTCTAGAAAGGGTCTAAGTCAGAAGTAAGGTCATTAATAAGGGCAGAGAGTATAGAAAGGGTCTAAGTCAGAAGTAAGGTCATTAATAAGGACAGAGTCTAGAAAGGGTCTAAGTCAGAAGGAAGGTCATTAATAAGGACAGAGAGTATAAAAAGGGTCTAAGTCAGAAGTAAGGTCATTAATAAGGACAGAGAGTATACAAAGGGTCTGTCAGAAGTAAGGTCATTAATAAGGACAGAGAGTCTAGAAAGGGTCTAAGTCAGACGTAAGGTCATTAATAAGGACAGAGTCTAGAAAGGGTCTAAGTCAGAAGTAAGGTCATTAATAAGGACAGAGTCTAGAAAGGGTCTAAGTCAGAAGTAAGGTCATTAATAAGGACAGAGAGTATAGAAAGGGTCTAAGTCAGAAGTAAGGTCATTAATAAGGACAGAGTCTAGAAAGGGTCTAAGACAGTAGTAAGGTCATTAATAAGGACAGAGAGTATAGAAAGGGTCTAAGTCAGAAGTAAGGTCATTAATAAGGACAGAGTCTAGAAAGGGTCTAAGTTAGAAGTAAGGTCATTAATAAGGACAGAGTCTAGAAAGGGTCTAAGTCAGAAGTAAGGTCATTAATAAGGACAGAGTCTAGAAAGGGTCTAAGTCAGAAGTAAGGTCATTAATACGGTCAGAGAGTCTAGAAAGGGTCTAAGTCAGAAGTAAGGTCATTAATAAGGACAGAGAGTCTAGACAGGGTCTTCTAATACAGAGCTTTGGGGGATTCCAGTACTGAGGATCCCATTTTATGAGAAAGACATCTATCTTTGAGGTAGTCTTGAAACCATTTGATTGTGTTGTTTCTAAAATTAAACTTTAGTAATTTGCTGAATAGTATAGTATGGTTAATGGTTTCAAATGCTCTGGTCATGTCTACGTACACAGCAGTACAAACCAGTGGTAATGGGGCCTTCACCAATGTTACTGTAAATTGCATCTGTAGCAGTCTGTAAACCTGTGATTTTAGGAGAAAAACTGAGGCAGACCGCTTAATTTACATTTAATAGTTACCAATCCACATGCACAGCACTTGGAGAGACGCAGCTGAATTTAAGCTTAACGGTCTGCACAGACAGCACTTTTTAAGCTAACGGTTAGACTTTCTTGTCATTGTTACACTAGACTGCATTATTTTAGTTGAATGTCGGATGTTATTAAGGGCTTTGTACTGCTATTGCATTTCACGCTGCATTATTTGAATGTTGGGCTTGACTTTGCAGTATACTGCTGTATTTCTCACATTGAATAGGGCTGTGTGTAGATAGACTGCATTATGTCAATGTGTAGACTGCATTATCTGAACGTGTGTGTGTGTGTGTGTGTGTGTGTGTGTGTGTGTGTGTGTGTGTGTGTGTGTGTGTGTGTGTGTGTGTGTGTGAAGGGGGAAGAGTGAGAGTGATCCCTGGCAGCAGCAGCAATGAGGTCTGTGTACGTCTGGACCATACCACTGGACACATACCTCTCACCCTCTTAGATCAAGAAATCTGGACAAAGCTAGAAATAGTGGGGGTACAAAGGCACAAAATAGGGACTGCTCTCATAAACTTAGAAAGTTGATAGAAATGCAGGTTTTCCATTAGCATGAATTTTCTGAAAGGTATGAAATTTGAAACTCAACTGTCTGTCATTATTTTCTGACTTCAGCCTCAATAAACTGCCAGTGATTTGCCAGAAAACAACAATTTTATGAGAAAAAGAACAAAAATATGAGGCAAAAACCTGGGCATTCTGCAAAAATATGGGCATTCTGCAAAAATATACAGTTGAGAGGTATGCTGGACAGAGCCAAATAATAGGGATAGATTTTAAATATTGCTCTTATAAACTTAAAGTTAATAAGACAGCAACGACCAAAAGAACACCAGTGAGTAACAGCTCAACTTTCAAATATTTAATAAACAGAAATATCTCACTTCTCTAGCGCCTCGGCCAACAGCCTTTTTCTCATTGAGAAATGTACAATTAGTGACATCATATAAGAGAGGCAGAAATATACAAGATTTTCTGGTACACAGTGTATATAGGGAAAAGCAAAATATTATGTTAACTGATATTAATGAAGTAGGTACTTTTCCATGTAATAATTGTTCCATTTGTAAATATATAAATATGGAAATAAAAGAAATTAATGGTAAAAAATTTTCCAATAGAGCTAAATACTCTTGTCTTAATACAGGAGTTATTTATGTCATTTTTTGCCCTTGCAAAAAATATTATATTGGTGAAACTAAACGGACTCTATCCCATAGAATAAAGGAACATGTTAGAGATGTGAGAAACAGAAAGATGAATAGTCCCATTGCAGAACATTTTAATAACAAACATGATGGTAATTTAGAATGTATGAAAGTTTCTATTTTAGAACATGTACCACTACATTTTAATAATGTTATTCTTCAAAAAAATGTGTTAAGACAAAAAGAATCTCTTTTAATTATGAAATACAACACTTTAAGTCCTTATGGACTAAATAAGGAATGTAACTGGCACAGTTTTATATGACTATTGTAACTTTAAAAGTTCTAGTTTTATAATTGAATAATTAATTAATTGTTTAAATGCATTAATTGATTAGTCTTGTTATATATATCACTTTGAATGTGCATTATATTTTCTACTCTGTAAAGGCTGTTGGCCGAGGCGCTAGAGAAGTGAGATATTTCTGTTTATTAAATATTTGAAAGTTGAGCTGTTACTCACTGGTGTTCTTTTGGTCGTTGCTGTTATATAAATATTTACAAGTGTTGTTGTCTTAAAGTTAATAAGGTTGCCATTAGGTTTGATTACCTCTCAACCATGGTAGATCAGTGTTATGCTGTTAAGCAGAATGTACACTTTTTTTTGGTAATTGTCTTTTTATTGTACTTTTGAGCTTTTCCCCCCAGGTCTCCTAGTCTAGTTGGGCAACCTCATTAAACAAATGTCAAATAAATAAGTAAATCAATAAAATATGCACTTTATGTTCATTGTGGATTTGGCAAGGGAGCCAAGAACTGAAAAAGTTTGGGAACCACTGCTGTAACTCATTTTGTTGCATTTTAACATACAGTGACTGTAAAGTACATTTTGTCCAATCTACAAATATAGATACATTAGTATCAAATTGCAATCTGTCTGTTAATGATACATTGTAATTTAAAAAATAAACCCTCTTGATACCGTACATTTTTTTAATGTACATACCAAATAGTAGGATTACATTGTGCTTGTAAATGTACAATGTGATATGTCTTGTCCTGCTAGTTTTAGTTTATTTCGTAAAATTTCAACATCCACAGTGTTTAGGGTTCCCAATCCTGCCCCTACTCCCCCTAAAAGTGTGACATACCAAGCTCTTTTAAGTCTGCATCCCATTTGTTTAAAACTAACTTTGAAACGTAGTATTGAAGTGTAATATTGTTTTTTGGTGTTGCTGTCCTATCATGGTACAAGTGGATGGTATTTTTACTACTTGATCCATATGAAGTACTGGGTTGTTAGTTACCCAGAATGGTAAGTATTCCGACCCATGGTCTCTTCCTTGTATTTTTGTGCTATTTGTACAAATAAACAGAGTATTGGTAGGAATTATACCCTTTTCTTCCCTGTTGAATTTATTTTTATTTGTGTTATCTACGCGACTGTGACATTTTTATGATGTCTTCCCGTGTCACAACTGTTACATTTTGAGGTAATGTACAGTATCTAATAAAGACTGAGCTGTTTACTGAAATGTTTGTCTGTCTTTGATTCCTCTTCTGCATTTATGTATGCCTGACCTTGTTCAGTTAACCATGCCATTATATTCAAGAAGTCAACCAAGTTCAAAAGGCATGATCTTCCCTTGACAAAGCCAAACTGGGTCGGGTCCAATGTCTGCAAGTCCCCTATATCTTTGTTTATGAGTTCCATTATGATCCTCTCCATAGCTTTGCAGACTAGACTTGTTAAGCTTATGGGGCGGTAATTACCAGGGTCCGTAGAGGCACCGCCTTTGTGGAGTGGGACCACAGATGGCGGACGCCAGTCCTTGGGCACATATCCTGTGGTAAGGCTGAGATTAAACAGCTGCCTTATGTGAGGGCTTAATCCCTCATTTAGCCCGTGTAGCACACAGCCGGGGACACCATCCGGTCCCATTGATGCTGTGTTTTTAGCTTTAGAGAGAGCAGCTTTCATTGAGATGTCCGGGAGGCTACACTCGGCTGGGATAGTTATCTCTCCTTTAGGGGAGAGGGGTGAAGTTTGCACTGAACCTGTCTGCCAGTATGTTGGCAATGTCTGTGGGTTCAGTGATTTTTGTATCATTTTGGACTAATTCTGAGCATATCTGGGAGTTTCCACCCAGGTTCCTAACATAGCTGAAAAGGCCTTATGATTGTCCTTTGAATCCATGGCAATTTTTCTCTCAAAATTGGCCTTAGTTGATTTTATGAGTGCTCGTATTTTTTACTAATAATGATCAGGGGTGACTTCCCTTTTATGGATTTTGTTCTATCATGTAATAGCTTTCTCCTCTTATTGTAAAGTTTGTTAATGGCTGGGGTCCACCAGACTGGACGTTTGCCCTTTGTGGAAAGAGTCTTGGTTTTATTTGGGATTGCCTGATCCATGCAGTCCTGGAGGTGTTCATAGAAGGCATTTGTAAGGGCTTCCAGCTTGGGTTGTGGTTTCCTCTGGCTCAGGGGCCTTGAAGGATACCACACCAGTCTTGAGTAGTGTGAAGTTTGCTTTAGAGAAGTTCTTCACTATGGTCTTTTGCTTGGGGTGGGGCGGGATGTGGATTTCCAGTGAGATTAGTTTATGATCAGATCTCACCAATGAGGGATATACTTCCGTGTGGAGCATTTTGTCCCCATGTTTGTGACAATGAGATCTAGTATATTTTCTCCTCTCGTGGGAACAGTGACTAGCTGTTCCATGGCATTTGAATTTATGAACTCCAGGAACCGTTGGGCTAGAAAGTTAGGGCTTGAGTAATGTTCCCAGTCTATATTCGGGTAGTTGAAGTCACCCAATATGATGGTGTTTGGAGATACATTTATACCCTCCAGTGTCTTCAGGAAGGCTGTGTGGGGTTCCTGAGTTTGAGAGGGTGGCCTGTAGCATGCTACAATTTGTAGAGCAGTTTTGCCTATGGTTAGTTGCACCTGGATGGTTTCCGAGCTTCGCGTTGCCACCAACCTGGAGGTGTGAGTATCCTTTATGAATATGGATACACCCCTCCTTTTGTGGTGTGGTCCGGGTTTTGGGGCGGAACGCATGATATGAGGTAAAACCTAATAGTGCCGGGTGCTCTCAGGAGCCTTGAACCAGGTTTCAGTTACAGCACAGACATCGATGTTCTCCATACTGAGAAGGGCCTCGAGTGCGTGCATTTTGAGATTTAGACTTCTGGCATTGAGCAGCATTACCCTCAGTTTCTTCCCATTTTTGTTTTCTAGGGTGGTAGGTTTAGAATTTGAGCCTTGCCTAAAAAAGGCACTATGGGGGTGGCAAGAGCCTTAGCCAATATCCGAATCCCAGGGTGACAGGTGCAAGCCGTCCCTTGAAGCAGCGTGGCTTGTCAAGCATGTCATCCCAGGCAGACAGACACTGGATCCCCTTTGAATGACACCAGACATTAAGCCAATTGTTAAAGCTGATCATCTTGTCTCTATATTGTGGCATCATTCTTGGTGAAGGAAGGATACTGCTCAGGGTTAGGGTCATACCTGCCTGGGCTACATAATCAGAGAGCTCCTCTATGTCTCTTTTCATGTAGTCCAGGGAGATGCGTCTCAGGTCGTTCACACCAGCATGGACAATGACTGTGTCATATTTGTACTTGCCATGGAGTGACCAGTGCTTGTGTTATGTGGCGGATTCTAGCGCCCGATAGGCAGCTTACTGTGACCCTCTCCTTGTTCAGCCTGGTGAGTGGGACGTCAGTGTGTCTGACTATGGAGTCACCTATGACAAGTATGTTTGGTGTTGTATTTGGCCTTAAGGGCTGTGACTGCTTGCACACTGCTTTTGTGGTTTATGTGTTGCTTGTGGGGTGTCTTGAGGTAGCAGTTGTTTGGGTGTCTGCTTTGGAGGCCTCTGCTGTTTAGGTAAATTTTTACTCAGAGCCTCCGAGTATGTCTTTGTGTGTTTATGTGTTTGATTCAGTGGAGTGGTAGCATTATGTGAGGCTGGTTTTGTGGTGTGTGTAGTTGCCTTCTCCTCCTGTCTGGTCTTGCCAGTCCTGAGTTGAGAGAGCTCAGCCTCCAGTTTGGCTAAATAGCTGCATCTCTCAAGTATTTGTGTTATGTGGGAGGAGGAGAGGGTTGTCTGTGTACATGAGGCAGTTATAACATTGCCTCAAGATTCCCAGATTCACCAGCTGGACCGGAGAGGAGATTGACAACTGACCTTTGGACATGCTAGAATAATATTGGGAAATCCTTAATTGAAAACAAGGGCCAGTGGGGAGTGAGGGTGTAGTGCTTTTAATTTTAGTGCTGACTTATATAATTGCTTTAGTGAGCAAGTGCCAGGTAACTTGAGTGCAATGTGTTACAAGTAACTAAATGCAAAACGACAAACAGTAACTTTCTTTCAAGTGAAACAAGGAAATAAGTACAGTAAGCAATGCAGATATCACTAGTGATCCACAGAAGCGCTGAGAAGTTGCATATTAGGTGGAATTAGCTTCCAGGGAAATAACAAGCAAACAAACAACAAGTATATAAACAAAGCTAGATTCAGTAGGCCTGGATCTAGTCTATGCTAGAGCAAACAAGGTGAACCAATTTCAGTAAGATACAGTTCAAATATTCAGGCACTATAAACCTTTAACCAGAAAATTCCCAGCTCAGAAGGGCAGAGTCCAGCCTCTTCTCCCACAAGAGTGCAGACCACGAACCTTCTTAATGTAAAATAACTGGCCTGAAGCCCAAGTGCCTAAACCAGAACTAATACACTTGGACACTGGGCTCTCAATCAGCAGTTCCCAACTTAGAAGGATGAAAGCTACCTGTCCTGCCACCACAGTGCTTGCCACAAACCTTCCTAATGTAAAACAACTGTTCTGAAGCCCAAGTGCTTAATCCAAAAGACTTAAATGATAGCTACACTTTAATCAAGTTACAACCAAGCAGTAATAAATACCATTGAATACTTTAGAGAATGTCTGGATTAGTGCTCAAGTTACACAAACAAAGCTAGATCCAGCAGGCCCGAATCCAGTCTATGCCACAGCAAACAAGGCGCACCAACTTCAGTAAGGAACAGTTCAGTTATGCATGCACTATAAGCCTTTAACCAGAAATTCCCAGCTCAGAAGGGCAGAGTCCAGCCTCTCCTCCCACAAGAGTGCAGACCACGAACCCTCTTAATGTAAAATAACTGGCTTGAAAGCCCAAGTGCTTAAAACCAGAATTAATACACTTTTAGAATAACAGACACTGAGCCCTCAATCAGCAGTTCTCAACCTAGAAGGATGTAAGCTACCTGTTCTGCCACAACAGTGCAGACCACAAACCCTCTCAGTGCAAAACAACTAACTGGTCCGAAGCCCAAGTGTTTAAACCAAAAGGCTTAGAATGAGTTACACCAAGCAGTAATAAATACAATTGAGTATTTTAAGATGATGCAAAAGTAAAAGAAGTAGGTAAAACACAAGTGCAGTAAAAGCAGATGAAATTTTTTTTTTTTTTTCTGAACAAGTGCTGAGATCAAAGAAACAGATTTGAGTGCTGAAACTAGAAAACTGGCTAGTTATAAGAAATAAACAAGCTAGAAGGCTTCCCTCAAACACAGAAGGGCTTGGGGGCTCAGAAGCCTACAAATAGTCTGTACCACTTAACAAGAAAGGCAGGAAATAAGCTTAATTTTTTTTTTTTTTTTTTCTATTTCCCAGATGCTCTCTTTGTACACAGTAGGAGTGCCTGAAATCAGAATATGATCTCACTGCACTCAGTTGAGTGAGCAAATGAGATGGGCCCAGAGGCAGGCTGAGGGGCGGGCAGTTTCAATGCCACTAAGATTAACACCAAAACAAAAACAGGGCGGGTGGGTGGGAATAACTGAAGAGCAGAATAACTTCAGATATGTGAGAAACAGAAAGATGAATAGTCCCATTGCAGAACATTTTAATAACAAACATGATGGTAATTTAGAATGTATGAAAGTTTCTATTTTAGAACGTGTACCACTACATTTTAATAATGTTATTCTTCAAAAAAATGTGTTAAGACAAAAAGAATCTCTTTTAATTATGAAATACAACACTTTAAGTCCTTATGGACTAAATAAGGAATGTAACTGGCACAGTTTTATATGACTATTGTAACTTTAAAAGTTCTAGTTTTATAATTGAATAATTAATTAATTGTTTAAATGCATTAATTGATTAGTCTTGTTATATATATCACTTTGAATGTGCATTATATTTTCTACTCTGTAAAGGCTGTTGGCCGAGGCGCTAGAGAAGTGAGATATTTCTGTTTATTAAATATTTGAAAGTTGAGCTGTTACTCACTGGTGTTCTTTTGGTCGTTGCTGTTATATAAATATTTACAAGTGTTGTTGTCTTAAAGTTAATAAGGTTGCCATTAGGTTTGATTACCTCTCAACCATGGTAGATCAGTGTTATGCTGTTAAGCAGAATGTACACTTTTTTTTGGTAATTGTCTTTTTATTGTACTTTTGAGCTTTTCCCCCCAGGTCTCCTAGTCTAGTTGGGCAACCTCATTAAACAAATGTCAAATAAATAAGTAAATCAATAAAATATGCACTTTATGTTCATTGTGGTGGATTTGGCAAGGGAGCCAAGAACTGAAAAAGTTTGAGAACCACTGCTGTAACTCATTTTGTTGCATTTTAACATACAGTGACTGTAAAGTACATTTTGTCCAATCTACAAATATAGATACATTAGTATCAAATTGCAATCTGTCTGTTAATGATACATTGTAATTTAAAAAATAAACCCTCTTGATACCGTACATTTTTTTAATGTACATACCAAATAGTAGGATTACATTGTGCTTGTAAATGTACAATGTGATATGTCTTGTCCTGCTAGTTTTAGTTTATTTCAGAAAATTTCAACATCCACAGTGTTTAGGGTTCCCAATCCTGCCCCTACTCCCCCTAAAAGTGTGACATACCAAGCTCTTTTAAGTCTGCATCCCATTTGTTTAAAACTAACTTTGAAACGTAGTATTGAAGTGTAATATTGTTTTTTGGTGTTGCTGTCCTATCATGGTACAAGTGGATGGTATTTTTACTACTTGATCCATATGAAGTACTGGGTTGTTAGTTACCCAGAATGGTAAGTATTCCGACCCATGGTCTCTTCCTTGTATTTTTGTGCTATTTGTACAAATAAACAGAGTATTGGTAGGAATTATACCCTTTTCTTCCCCTGTTGAATTTATTTTTATTTGTGTTATCTACGCACTGTGACATTTTTGCGTGATGTCTTCCCGTGTCACAACTGTTACATTTTTGAGGTAATGTACAGTATCTAATAAAGACTGAGCTGTTTACTGAAATGTTTGTCTGTCTTTGATTCCTCTTCTGCATTTATGTATGCCTGACCTTGTTCAGTTAACCATGCCATTATATTTGTGTTAAATGAAATGCTTCCAAAGATACACTTTGTTTGCATTTTACAACTGAAATTGTCTTGTTTTCTATTTTGTGTAGCATTTTCCCAACCAAGTGTAATTCGTGAAATACAATAAATCGTGTGGTGGATACTTTTGTTGCTTCTTTTTTCCTTGTTACTTTGTGGTTGTGCCTATGTAATTCGTGAAATGTTGTAATAAACAACGTTGATTCCATCTGTTTGGCATTCTACCAAAAGGAGTCTACTGAGTACAATACTTACAGTAACAATCACGTTTTTCATTTTTATTAAAACTGGTTTGTCCTAAAAACCTCTTTGGGAGTACTTTCAACAAACTTTACACAATGCTTGGCATTCAGTCTTGTATGTTGTTTTCTAAAAACACAGAAACTTGATTGAGCATTTGCTCCCCTTCCTTTTAAAGGCGATGCATTTTGCTTCTGATCACTATAAACAATGACTCTCATCTGATCGCTGTGAACGTTTTGTTTTTCTTGCTTTGTTTGACCTTATAGACTAAAGGTCCTATTTGTTCTGTTACTTTGAAAGGTCCTCGCCAACTACTATCTCATAGACCGTGCGTTTGAAACGTTTTAACTAATACCTTTGTTCCAGAGGGAAGGTGTTCCTGTGGCATTATTGGGACCTTTGTCCATAAATGGAATGCTTTCTCCCTTGCCAAGTAGTCACATCATTCTGTGATGTCGTTTAACAATTTTTGATGTTGTGCTACCTCTAAGAAAGGTGTGTTATGCCCAACCTCCAGATCAAAAGGTAGTTGTGTGGGCATTTTTCTGCCTGTCATGATTTCAAATGGTGAAATCTCTGTTTTGCTATTTGGGGTAGCTCTTACCCCTAGCAAAATTCCTGGCAAGTGTTGTACCCAGTCCCATCCCTTTTCCCAGCATGCCTTTTTTAGTCTTTCCTTAATGGTTCTGTTCATTCTCTCAACTATTCCGCTGGACTGTGGATGGTAGGGTACATGAAATCGTTGTTGTATTCCTAACAAATTACACATTTGTTTGATTAGCTGACTGACAAATTGTGGCTCATTATCAGACTCGATAACCTGTTGCCATCCCCAATAGCAAACAAATGATCTTTCATATAACTTCTGCTGTTGCTTTAGCGGTTGTCTTTTTGGTAGGAATTGTTTCCACCCACTTTGAAAACACATCTGCCACTACTAACAAGTAGTGATACCCTCCTTTTGCTGGTGGTAATAGTCCTGCATAGTCTATTTGAACAGCATGATTTCAAATGGTGAATGCCATCTGCTGGCATGACCCTGTGTAACTGAGGCTTTTTACTTTTGGCATTAACCTGTAAACAGATTAAGCACTCCTCTGAAACTAGCTTGCACAACTTTTTTAAAGCTGGATCCCAGTACTTTTCTTTGACCACTGGCCATAACTTTTCACTACCTACATGTCCTAGTACCTGATGATTGTATTTTACCAACTATTTTGCTAGCTGATATGGCACTTAAGGTAATCGTAATCCTTTAGTAGTGAGATAAACCCAGAATTCTTTAGGGGGGACCCCTTCGATCTTGCATCGACTAGTTTCTTCTTCCAAACTTTGCTGCTTTTGTATTCGAACCAAATCCTCAGTGATATCCCTGGCCTGGTTTAATACGCTAACTTGTTGTACTGCTTCAACTGATTTTAAATCCGGATACAACTGCCATCATATCTTTGGTACCTGTTTGGCTAAGGCGTCTGCCTTTGCATTTAATTTGAACACTTCTGAGGTTGGTTTTTGATGGCTTTTACCCTTAAGATACTGAATTGCCCATGTACATTCATTTGCCGTATGGTTTTCCTTATATTTTGCAAAACTTCTGCATGTTTCAGTGGTTTTCCTGCACTGTCTACAAAACCTCTACGAGCTTAAACAGTCATGTGTAAACATAATGAGTTTATCAGATATGCACTATCAAAGTAAATATTGACAGGATTATAGTGCTGTAGTACATACAATACTGATTCCAATTTAGGCCTTTGAGCTGACATGTGACCCGGGAGCTGCACCAGCTCTGGAACTCCCAAGTCTTCTTTTTCTGATAGTACTGCAAATCCTATCACATACCATCCATTGTCCCAGTACCTGACTCCGTCTACAAAGACAGAGAGTAAAAAAATTATTGTAGTCTGGTGATATGGAGGATTTTTCTGGCTTAGTTATATTGTCGATGCAGTTACGCTGTTTTCCCTCATATCCCAGCAAGTTAGACAACTAATATTTTTCTCTTGCTTGAAAAATTATCTTTTTCGTACTGAAAGTAGTCATCCCCCTAGCAAATATTGCCTAGCTGATACCATCGGTAATCTTGTTCATTTCAAAACTGTCTTCTAGTACCTGCACTGCATGATGTGGTGTCTGCACTATTATGGATGGAAAGACTGTTAGATATTCTGTCTGTTTGATTCTGTAATATATAGCCAATAATTGCTGAATACAGGGGTGATAGCCCTTCTCTACCGGAGTCATTTAGCGACTACAAAAGGTAACTGGTCTCAAAGTCTTTTGTGATCTTTTATCTCCCCCGTGTGGCCATTCTTGTAATAACACCACTGATAGTGTGTTTTTCCCTGCCGCTGCTTGTAAAACAAATGGTAACTTTGAAGTTGGCGCTATCAGTTCTATAGCCCTTGCCAATATCTCCTTCATAGCTTCGAAGGATTGTTCCCGTACCACACCCGATTCCAAAGTGCTACTGTTTTTTGCACGGATAACATGTTGTTATACAGAGGTCCTGCTGTGTGTGCATAGTCCTCAATGAATTCTCTGTTGTAGTTCATGATACCCATGAATTATGCAAATCTGAGATGGTCATTGGTTTTTGCATTTGTAAAATACCTTATACTCTCTGTGCGCATGGAGATCTCCCCGTGGGCTTAATAATGGTCCCTTAGAATCTGACTTCTTGTGAAATAAACTGTATTTTTTCACTCTTTTCCTTAAATCCTGCCTCCTGCAGTGTTGTGAAAACTTCTTTTAATTTTTTCAACTGCTGCTCTACAGTTTCTGACTGTACCAGAATGTCATCTATGTAACGGAGCACTGATCTGTCCATTTCTAGCCCTTCCAAGATTTTGCCTACCGTCTGATTGAAGATTAACGGACTGTTTTAAACCATTGCAGTAACTGATTATTAAAGGTAAAGGCAAATTTTGGCCAACCCCCTTTTCTCAGTGGCACGGCAAAAAATCCATTTGCCAAATTGATGACTGTGAACCACTGGCTTTGTGGTTTTATATTGGCTGCTAATTCGGGAACTCCCAGAATTAGATGCGCCCTAGGAGTAGTGTATTTACTTTTCGCAGATCTATGACTGACGTGTAACTACCATCTTTTTTTCTTAACTGGCCAGATGGGTCAGATTGTCAGACTTTCATCTTTTGCTGTTATACCTGCCGTTTCCCAATCTGCCTTGCACTTTTGCACACCTTCCTCTGCTTCTTTTGGTGTTGGGTATTGCGTTTGGAAGGGTGGTATAGAATCCTGCTCATTTCCTATTCCTACCAGAATTTCCAGTTTTCCACAATCTGTCAGTCCCTGTGACCACAGAAGTGGAAACTGTGCTGCAAGGACTGCCATGCATCCTGTGCATCTGTGTGTACCACCCCTTGTGGTTTCTTGAGTGTTTCATCTACTTGTATGGTGCAGCACGAAAATCCTTCTGCACCCTTCCATATTATGCCATTTGGCACATCTATGACCAATCCAATTTTATTCATAATATACATACCTATAATGGTTGTTGCACACAAAAGGTGCATTAAAAAAGATCCCTGTATGCCTTCATCATTTGGTGTAAACTCTATGGACATAGTTTACTACCCACTGCTATGCAGCCAATGCCATTAAAACCTGAAATGCATGTTCTTTTTTTAGGATCTGGTGTGAGTGATCAGCTAGTAACTGAAACAGCTGCTCCTGTATCCAATAATACATTTTTTCCATAGGGAAAGCTCTATCCAAATATCAATTAGGGGCCTTCCATCCTGCCCCTTTGTAAAAGATGTCATAAAATAAACTTCTTGGGTAGGGGGGCACACCTTTATTGTATATTTTCCCAGTCATCTGTATCTGATAATTTTGCAACTTCACACAACTGTAACTATAACTGTACTGTCTCCTCTTCACCCTCATTGTCATCCCCCTCGCTATCATCTATGTACTTAAACTTTGTGACTTCTGCTTTCAAATTTTCTGCATATTGTTGATTAACAGGTGTTTGAGCCTGAAAATCTACTGTACATATGTCACCATGTGGTATCATTTGTTTTACCTTATAGTTATCCTTTTCCTGGTTATATGGCCTTTACACCTTTACTTGTCCCTTGTTTTCATCCATAATTTGCTTAGTAAACCTACCCTTTCTTTCCTGTACTTCCCTCTATTTCCTGTAATATGGACAATCCTTTTTAACATGACCATTTTGCGTACAGCAGAAACACTGTGCAACTCTCCCTTCTTCCCCTTGTCCTTCGGCACCCTTTGGAGATGGAGGTGTGGAAGCCACTCTCTGTTGCCATTGTTGTTCTTGGTCTAGCCAATGGCTTCTACCCCACTCTTTTGAATGAACTTCTACAACTGCAAAAGTTTTGATGTCCTCATCTACTGCAAAGACATGATGAGAAAAAACATTGCCGTTGTCACACATTGTCTTGCCTCTCATTAATTTTTGCACTAAATCATGCAAACTCTTTGAGGTTTCCTGATAAATGTACTTAGTGTCTCCTGCAACTCCCTTCACTTGCACTAAGAACAGTGAATAAACTGTTTTTGAGTGTCATCCTGCATATCTTCATCAGATTTATTGAACACTACTTGATAAGCCAGCTGAAAGTGATCTGCCTGTTCTAGCATTTTGTCTGAGATGGTGATATTGAAATGATCTAACAACTGTGTAGTTAATGGTCGTCCTTGTGTAAATGCCTGTAACACTGCTGCCATCTGTTGCAGCTGAGTGTTAAGAGGATAGTCTTTTAGTCGAATGAATGTCTTAAAAGATTTAGGAATAAATGTCCAAAAACATTTGTTTAAAGAATCATTCCATGCATCTACACCTGCAGTGTAACCAGCTCGTTCCTCAAAAGCTAACATGCTGTAAAATATACCTTTTTATCATTCCATTTGGGGAGGGTCTGTAACACTCTTGATTGCTGATATAAATCAGCAGGTGTTGATACCCCTACAGTGTCTGTGGGCTGCCTAACCTTTTCCCATGCTGAGGCTTCCAATTCTTTGTGTTGGTCACTTAAAAGCTTTACCTCTTCATCTAGTACCCTGAGCTGTTGTGTCTCTGTCTAGATCATCGTGCATTCGTTTATATTGTTCATCCTTTTCTAGCTCTTCCTCTGTTTCTTGCTGTAAGCCCTCTAGCTGCTGTCTACACTGTTGTAATTCCTGTTCCATTGTTTGATATTGTGCATTTTTGTCTAGCCCTTCCTCTGTTTGTTGCTGTAAGCCCTCTGGCTGCTGTCTACACTGTTGTAATTCCTGTTCCATTGTCTGATATTGTGCATTTTTGTCTAGCCCTTCCTCTGTTTGTTGCTGTAAGCCCTCTGCTGCTGTCTACACTGTTGTAATTACTGTTCCATTGTCTGATATTGTGCAGTTTTGTTTATCCCTTCCTCTGTTTGTTGCTGTAAGCCCTCTGGCTGCTGTCTACAGTGTTGTAATTCCTGTTCCATTGTCTGATATTGTGCATTTTTGTCTAGCCCTTCCTCTGTTTGTTGCTGTAAGCCCTCTGGCTGCTGTCTACACTGTTGTAATTTCTGTTCCATTGTTTGATATTGTACATTGTTGTCTAGCCCTTCCTGTGTTTGTTGCTGTAAGCCCTCTGGCTGCTGTCTACACTGTTGTAATTCCTGTTCCATTGTTTGATATTGTGCATTGTTGTCATGCTCTGCTTGTAGTTCCTGTTTAAGAAATTCATACTTTACTTCCCGATTCTGAAGATATTCATCTTTATGTTTAAGTGTCTCTAACCGAGCCACTAAGCTCCCCAAACATTTACACAATAGTGTTGCCATAGGCTGATGAAGCGCATTCCACTCTGTTTGTTTTTCCCCTTGCAATTTTTTATGCTGTTCATTTAATTTTTGTTTAATGTCAGGCAATAAAGGCAAACTCCAATCAGAACAGTAAGTAACAAAAGGAGTCATCAAATCAATATCTGAGTCTTGTAACAGCTTATCTTTAAAATCTGAAATGTCTTTCAAAAGGGTCTCTCAATACTACATACAGGTGAAGTAAGGAGGGTTTCTAGACAAGGATATAGAGAGAAAGATAAGGGCTGTTTGTAAGGGATTGTTTCCCTGGATGTAATCTGTGTAACAACCTTTCTGTGGCACAGTAGACAAATAGATTTATCATCATTGTCACAAAACACATACCCTGGTTGATACTTGTAATTTTTGACATAAGACATGTACATATTAAAAGTAAAAATCCATTTACATAAGGCATTAACATCAACTTTACCTAGTAAAGTACTACATGTGCTGCAGTTTTGCTTATACCAATCTTTCAAACCTAACCATACATGCTGGACTATCATTACTGTCTACCTGAAAAGTAGTTTGACACTTCACACTCTTCTCCTTCATGGCATCCATGCTGTAGAATGAGAAACAAAAAGGGAATTACGGTTTCTGTGTGGAAGGTGGCCATGTCTTCCGTTGAGAAAATGTGAAAAGTCCTTCGTCGATTCTCCCAAAAAGGTGGTCAAACGATACTGACAAATTCAGCAACTCAATTCTAAACAATACCAGTGGAACTTGCAGAGATCAGCTGTTCTGTGACTGGTTCTTTCCCTGAAGATTAAAACAAGAAGGCAAACATTTGCACTGCAAATGGACATGCAAAATGAATAAAATAAAAAGGCATAGTTGTCACAAGAAATCATTCGGTCTGTCAACTGTGGCTTGCCATTGAAAAAATTATATTGTTCTTTTCTTTGTGTTACTTGCATTTGTACACATGCACACTACAGTATATAGCTATTTACTGTGACCAACTACTTGGCTACGATATTGTACTAAGTACAATAAACACACAGAGACCAACTGTTTCAGTTAGCAACTTTACTGTTAGAATTGTATTTTCAGTTTTACATGTGAAATAATGCTTTCAGCTCTCTATGGCAAATTCCCAAAGCTTATTTTTACAGACTCATATTTATACAGAGTCTAATATTTTTTTCTCCCAAAGTCTGATGTATAACAGTCTCTCTTTGTTTCTTCTAATTTAGGATTGTCTTTGGTCCTTGGAAACTTGGTGGTCCTTGGAAACTCTGTGTTCCTGCATTATCTGGAAACTTGGTGTTCTTGTATTATCATGCTAATGTTCCCATCCTTTTGATTATACATATTTTTATCTCGGTGACATTCTGTTTAATCATTTTCCAACCACCATCTGCACACAGCTGTTTTTACAAACTCTGTTTCGTAACATACTCCTTTATGCATGGATCCCAATATCTAATTAAACCATTTGTATTACTTCTAAGTTAACTCTTTATATTTCATTTTGCTGTGTTAATAATCATGCTAGCAACAGTTTTGAAGAGACAGTAAATACACTAAATGGAACAGATTAATATTACTTTTACAGTTTGGGCACATGGGAGGTGCTCTGAAGCTTTGGAAGCTGGATGGCTGTTATGTCTTTCACAGGATATAACCCATAAAAACTAATGCTACTGCAGCAGTGATCATTTGAACATCTACAGTTATGTTAAATTTACTTACACAACTGTACTTTCTTTCTTTATTTGTTTTAGAGCAGCTTCCCTAGTTAGGTAAAATTGTTATGCTTTTTTCAGAGAAAATGATGTATGTGAAACATTCTATGTGGTATCAAAGCATTTATTTTTTTATTTTGAGTCTTAAGTAAAATATTAGAGAAATAGTTTTGTTGAACAAAAATTGCTTCACAATCATATGAATTACCCTCTATGGACTATTTGCCACCTACCTTTTTAAAAATGTAGGTCAATTGCACACCTAAACATTCAATACTTTTCAACAGAAGTTTAACGGATAGATATTTCCCTCCATATGAAAGGATTAAAAATTAATTATAGTATTCAAATTTGGTGACTGGCAAAAAAATGGAAAACTTTTGGTCTACTGTTATGAGACACATTCATAGCGTTCAAGCACCTGTAGTGAAAATGAGGTGTTACATAGCTACAGAGGGTGATGAAAGCAGTTGCACAGCTGCTTTCTTTACAGAGTTGTTTAAAATCATTCAGTGTCATCAGTCATGGCATAGTGTAATAAAGACTATGTAACCCTGGCTACACTTAAAGGATAGAACCGAAAAGAAGACCTGGAGAAATTCTCCAGCGTGCAGGATTCAAATCTTAGACCAAACAGAATAAGGACAAATTTATGATCTTTAGCCTTGGACGCATAACATTTCCCCCCAACTGTTATATTATGAATTATATCTCCATTCAGACAGCTGATTGCTGGAAATAATTAGGTGTTACCAATGATAATAAAGTCGTATTTTCAGTACATAATTACACAGTAGTGCAGGACTTTTACAGAAGTGTAGGTGTCCTTTGCCACATCAAAACTGAAACAAAATCCTGTCAAACCCCTCACTTTGCAAGTGCTGCTGTCCTGACTAAATGTTCCAGCTCCTGCTTCTCTGGTACCTGTGCACATACGAGGTCTGCGTTTCCTTGTCACTCTTATTTCTGTTGTTCTTTTTTAAATGCTTATTGAATTATCACTTAAGACGTAGGCAACCATGCAGTTATATAAAAGAAAACAAACCTTATTTCCCTCGCTCTTAATCTTGTTTTTACTCATTATTTCTCCTCTCTGTCATGTACCCCATTTATCACCTCTGACAAATACTTCTCACTGTCCCCTTCCTCTCCTCCTCATCCATTGTCTGAAGGTTCTAGTCTGACATTTGCTTTATGAGTGAGTAATAAATTCCTTCACTTATAACATTTCAACACATTTCAGTGCTGTATGATATATTTGTCTTGTTTTATTGTTGGTATATGTGCATTATTCTACATGTCATATGTGTATTAATATTTGTGCTAATCAATGTATGTACAGCAAAATGTAATATATCATCAGTTTTCTACCATGTATGTATATATATATATATATATATATATATATATATATATATATATATATATATTCTGTTCTTATGTTTGTAGAGCTTTTCTGCGTGGATCTCTGCTGAAAATGGATACAATTATCCAGTCACACATTCCCATTAAACAAATGTCAATAAATAAATAAATAAAACTGCTTACCATGAACTTCAGAAAATCACCTTAACAAATATGCTTCTCATTCCAAAACTCTTTTATATGGCTTTAGTACGTTTGGTAATCTCAGCAAGGCCATATGCCAACAAACTAGAGTTGAGATATTACAAAATCCCAAAATGTGCCATCTAACCAATAAGTAAGTGACATGTTCCATCTTGATCAGGACTGCATTCAGATTTATTTCCTTTTCGGTACAGTCTGACTGTCCTGTGCCATTATTTCCACTCCTCTCAGCTGATACTTCTCACCAGCATTGTTGTGGTCTGAGTACTTTACAGTTGTCTCCAGGGATCCTCAGCTGCCTCCTTTCTGTCCATTTCTTCAACGTTTCCAGATCCTTCCTTAGACTAACTCCCTTCCCCCGTACATAGCTGCTGTCCCTATCTTTGTGTCATCAGTGGAAAGGGTGATTCTGTTGTGTCTCAAACAAATGGACTGAACAGTACCTGACCCATGAATGCCTTGTGCAGTACTCCTCTAATCCTTTTCCTAATTTCTGACATTGCTCCTAACAGTCCCATTTCATCAGCATTGGTCCATCTTCTGACCACCCACTTTTTCCGTTATTCAGTTATGTGAGACTGAGTCAATAGGAAGAGTAGAGTGTTAGAAGGACCGCAGCTGATGAAATGGATTGTTACATTGTTGGAAAGTAAAGCAGAGATTTTTTTTGGTGAGACCCTGGGGAAGTCCGGGTAGACAGCTCCTTCTGGTCATGAAAAAAGAAAATCTAAGCTTGTTTCCCACCTTTCCTGTATCTAGTCTAGTCCAGGTACAGAATTGCTGTATCCAGGACTGTTGGTAAACTTCTGAGCCCCCCAAGCCTTTCTGTGTTGGAGGGAAGCCTTCTAGCTTATCAGTGAGAGTGGTAAGCACTAAGTAGCCTATCTACCACAAGAGGAGTGGTTTCTGGCCCAGAAATTGTAGCTTATTGGCCGTTTGAGCAGTTTTTTTCCATCTCTTTCAACTTTCTGGTTTAAAAGTCCACATCTGCGCTTTTTTCCCCACCTTTCCTGTAACTAATCTAGTCCACATACAGATTTGCTGTATCCAGGACTGTTTGTAAGATTCTGAGCGGTGCCAAAGTCTGCTCTTCAATATTTCCCATAGATCTGCTAGGTCTGTCCTCTCCAGCACTTTTAGTTTAGCACTTTACCTGACTTCTTGTAGCAATTATTGTAGCACACAAAAGTGCTACCAGCACTAAACGTTCTACAAGGAAACAGCTCCAGTATTAGTTAATGCCCACCCCTCCAGGCATGTTTAAAGGTCAGTTCTCTGTGCTTTCTCCTATTAACCTGGTGAACTTGGGCATCCTGAGGCAATGTAGCAACTGCCTCATGTACACTGACAGCTCTCTCCTCCCAACACTCAGACTTGTGAGAGATGCATTTATATATCCAAACTGGAAGCCACACCCTCTCCAGCCAAGACTGGAATAGCTGGTCAAGAGGAGAAGGTCAACACTTGCACCACACCACATGGAACACATTGCCCTCCAGAACACACATCAGCACTGCCTTCACATAAAAACACAAACCACACACCCACCTTCGCGGAGGCTCTCAATAAAAATCTACCCACACAGCAGTGACCTCCAAGGCAGAAGTACACCCATCCACCACAACACAACACTAATCACGAGACACACAACTCTCCTAAACAGTGTGCCACTCAACCAAAGCCCCTAAGGCAAAACAGCATGCCCAACACACTAGTCATAGGTGACTCGATAGTGAGGCACACTGATTTCCCACTTACTAGTTTGAATAAGGAGAAAGTAACAGTCAGCTGCCTGTCAGGCACCAGGATCTGCCACATAATGCACACACTCAGGTCCCTCCACAACAGGTACAAATATGACTCTGTCATTGTACATGTGGGTGTGAATGACCTGAGACGTACCACCCTGGACTACATGAAAGGAAACATGGAGGAGCTCTTGGATTATGTAACTCAGGTGGGTATGACCCTAGCCCTGAGCAGCATCCTACCATCACCCAGAATGATACCACAGTACAAACAGAAAATGATTGATTTCAACAATTGGCTAAGTTTCTGGTGTCATTCTAAGGGGATCCAGTATCTGTCTGCCTGGGATGACATGATTATTGACAGACCTCTATGCTTTGCCAGAGATGGCCTGCATCTGTCACCCCTGGGCTTCTGGATACTGGCCAAGGCTCTTGCCAACCCTATAGTGCCTTTTTTAGCCGGTGTTCCAAAGACCAAATTACCACTGTAACAGCTACAAACAAATGCAATCTGAGAGTCATGCTACTCAATGCTAGAAGTCTAAATCTCAAAATGCACTCACTCGAAGCACTCCTTAAAATGGAGAACATCGACATTTGTGCTGTAACAGAGACCTGGTTCAAGGCAGCAGAAAGCACCCCTGCACTACCAGGCTATAACTCATTTCACACCTTTCGGCCCCAGAAGTTGAACCGAAGCTCCAAAGGTGGTGGTGTTTCCATATTCATAAAGGATGTGCACACCTCCAGACTGGTAGCCCAACATAATGCATCTGATATACTTCAAGTGCAGCTAACTTTGGGTAAGACAGTGATTCAGGTTGTAGCCTGCTATAGGTCCCCAACCATGTCCCAAGACTCACACTCCACGTTCCTAAGCACCCTGGAGAATATTAGGGTTCAACCTAACACTCTCATACTGGGCAACTTCAACTACCCATCCATTAACTGGAAAAACTACTCATGTACCAATACACTTGCCCAGTGCTTTCTGGAATTAATTAATTCCAATGGTCTGGACCAGCTCGTTCTTACCCCCACTAGAGGTAGCAGCATCCTTGACCTGGTCATTACTAACATGGGCGACCGTTGGTCTACACCAATAGTCAACTCCTCCCTGGTTAGATCCTACCACAAACTAATCATCTTGGAAATCCACCCCCCCCTCCCCAAAGGTAACCACCATGAAAAACTTCTCCAAAGCTAACTTTGGGCTCCTAAAAACAGAGGTGGCTAACTTCACGGCATCCATGCAAATGGAGAATAGTTGCATGACCGCCGAATCATACACCAGTGCACTGTATGAACACATACACAAATGCATGTATCTCTCCATACCCAATAGAACCAACACATTCTCCTCAAAAAAAAAAAAGGAAGCTAATCTGGTGGCCCCATGCCATAAACAAACTGTACAACAGAAGGAGGAAACTTATGCGGAATAAGGCGAAGTCCCAAGACTGGAAAAACTCCCTTTATCAGCCTCAACAAAAGGTTGAGATCTCTCACCAAATCCTCTAAAGCTAGCTATGAAAACAGAATTGCAGCTGATAGTAAAGAGAACCACAAGGCCTTCTATAGTTATGTAAAGAATCTCCACAGCAATATCTAGATTTGTTCTGAGCTACTGCACAATGGTACCCCCTATACCGAGCCAACAGATATTGCCAATATACTGGCCAACAGATTCGGTGCTAACTTTACCCCCCCCCCCCAAAGGACCAACCACAATGCCAGTAGATTGCCAGGCACCCAGTATTACTGCTGCATGAACTACAGAGTGAACTGGCACCTCACCTGTGTGCCTTGTTCAAGCACAGCCTCACCTCAGGCTTTGTCCCTACCGAATGGCACACTGCTACAGTCATCCCTCTCCACAAAGGAGGAGTGACTAGAGACCCCGGGAATTATCGCCCAATTAGCCTGATGAGTCTGATATGCAAAGCTATGGAATGCATCATCATGGACCTAATAAACAAGGATATAGGGAATCTCCAAACTCTGGATCCTAAACAGTTTGGTTTTGTGAAGTGTAGATCATGCCTGCTCAACTTGGTCGACTTCTTTGAGTCAGTCACCAGAGCTGTGGATGAAGGCAAGGTGGTTCATACAGCCTACCTTGATCTGGCCAAGGCCTTTGATACCATTCCCCACTCAGGAATCATAGAAAAACTCACTAAGCTAAGCATAAACCCCTATATCACTAGGTGGGTTGCAAACTGGCTCACAGATAGAACCCACAGTGTGAAAGTAGCTGACTCCCAAGTCAGACTGCCAACCAGTCACAAGTGGAGCCCCACAGGGTTCGGTCCTGGGTCCTCTCCTGTTTGGTATCTACTTCTCTGAAGTCCAGGTCAACACAAAGGGACTCTGGCTGACAAAGTTCGCAGACGATTGCAAGTTGGGACCTATTATTAACTCCCCAAGTGATGTTGACATTTTACAGAAAGGCCTCAATAACACCAGTGACTGGTGTCAGAACCATGGCCTTAAGCTCAATGCCAAAAAATGTGTTGTCACCCCACTTGGGAAAAACCCAGTTCCCTTGAATTACCACATTGATGGTAGTCCACTGAACACAGAAGGCGTTATAAGAGATCTGGGAACACAGGTTGACAGAAACCTCTCTTTTGACCACCATGTTGTCACTGTGGTCAGAAAGTCCTTCCATGTGGCACATCTCATTACTAAGGGTGTTGCATCCAGGAAGAAAGAGGCCATTGTCTCCCTCTACTCTTCCCTCATTAGGCCAGTAATTGAGTACAATGGCCAATTTGGCATGTACCTCACTAGACACCTGCAACAACTGGAGAGGCTGCATAAGTACCTCACAAAGAGGATCCTAGGCCTTAAACACTTGTCCTGTATGGACAGACTCAAAAAAATCCAACTATTCTCTGTGTCATATCGCCTACTTAGAGGTGATCTCTGCTTGACTTACAAAGCCATGTCTGACCCAGCTCTGTTAGAAATGCTATATCTAAAAAAAATCCCAGTCCATCTGCACCACATGCTCCAGAGACCTCAACCTCATTACCACATTCAACAGAACATGCCGGAGGGACAGGTTCATAACCCAGAGACTGCCCATGCTATGGAATAGACTTCCCATACATGTCAAGCAGAGAACCTCACTGGCCGTCTTCAAGAGAAATCTTGATGAGTGGATGGGAAAGGAAAATTCACCCCAGGGATCACTGCAGTGGCTCAACTCGACAGAGGCACTGGGAACTAAGGTCGGGGGACATGATGCCAGGGTAATCCTATGAGTTAGGCTTGTAAAGGCTCCAGGGCCATTAGCCTAGTACACACCTATGAATCCATATTGGTTATCCTGGAAGTTTGTGTTGTCAAGGAAGAGAACTATCCTATTCCTCAGCATTCTGTATGGGACTTTCACTGTCACTACTGTGAGCCTGAAGGCCTGTATTTCCGAAGATTTTCCCCTACTCCACTTGTAGTAGAGAACCATAGTTAGTTTCTTACAGTTTTGGGGCAGTTCTGCACTAACTATTGATCTGTTGAAAAGCACTGTGTGTGTGTGTGTGTGTGTGTGGTGATTTCCAATACAGTGGCCGCAATGCTGAAAACCCTGTGAGACATCCCATCTGGTCTCTGTACTTTGTTCCCTCTTCCCATAGTTCCTTTCTACTCGAGTTACTGTCGACTGCCTCTATTTCAGTATGGCATTCTCCTGTTGTTTCTTTTATGAAGACTAAAGTGAAGTATTCATTCATTACCTCTTGTTTTTCCCTGTCTTCTGTGATGTTCTGCATGTCTTTGTTTAGCCTCATCAGGTCTTCTCTTCTTTCTTTCTGTTATTTTCCTTAAAAAAGCCTCTGCTCCCCTTCCTGCTCTCTTCTTTTAGCTCCCTTTCAGCTTGCACATTTGCCATCTATTCCCGTTTTGCTGGCCATCTTTTTGCCCCTTCTGCCACCTTTTCCTGATTTGCTCTTTTCCCTCCTTGCACTTTTTTTGTGCCCTTTCCTTAATTGCTGACCTCACGTTCTTATGCGGCCACACTGCCCTTCATTTGTTGTCTCTTTCTGAATCCTTTGCCCGTATATACATCCTAGGACAAAAGCACACCAGGACAGCTGGAACATATGGAACATATGGAACGGTAACGGAGATCTGTTTCCAGAAGTATAGCCAATGCACGGACTGATGAAAAATTAAGCATTTAATGAAACAAATCACATATAAATCCTCCACGTTAAGTGCTTTCATCCACATAAAAGTGGACTTCATCAGAACACATATAAACAATAATGAATTGTATTTAAAGATTTTTAGGCGCCAAAAAATAAACATTTAAAGTAACAGGTATCTGCAATCTTAAAAAATACAATTGAATATTCAGTTGCTCATAAATAAGCCATGTATCCATAAGGCTACAGTCTGTAACCAAACTATATAAAAATAATAATAATATATGTTACTTATATAAAAACATCATTATAAAAATATTATAAAAACTATTATAAAAGTAAAATGACTATTGGATCTGAGAAAGAGTTAATATCTATGTGAAGTATATAAAAATAATAAAATCTCATAACTTCTACATTTTAAAATTAGTATGAGATAAAATCTCAACAAAACATACATTTACACCCTAAACTACATACAAAGTAGAGTGCATACATATAAGTGTGCAAACACCTGTAGTAAAAACAATATAAATGTACGTATTCAGAACTATCTACATACCACTGAATATATTACTGTAAATAGTTACATTTGAACCTACTACTATACAATTAATTATGTTTTCATTTATATTTAACTTAACTGTAATATAGGTTTAATTGAAATGTAATTGTTTAGTCCAGGCTCTTTGGCAGCGTCAGTAAATATTCGTCAAATAGTTTCTCTCTTACCCAAAAGGGCCTTAATATTGCCACCACGTGGTTCCACAATGACCTGATCAGTAGTTGCAAATTTAAATGAATGAACAGCCCCATATATATCTGTATAATGCATTATTTGTGTCTTTAGTTCTAATACTACACAGGTGATTATAAACACGTTTCTTGAACTGTCGTTCAGTCTTACCTATATAGTATGTGGGGCATGACATACACTTTGCTAATTAAATAACATACTTACTATTACAGTTGCCATACCTAAAGTGCACATAAGTCCTATTAATATTTTCCAACTTTACCCCTTCAATGTCCAAAATCACAGAACATTGTTTACAACAACTACATTTGTTTGTGTGTATACTCAGATTGTTTGTAATCCTAACTATGGGTCCTAATTCAAGTGATTTCTTTAAATTAGTTCCCATTTTGTATACAAACATAGGGCCATAACCAAGAATATTTCTGACCTCTTGATCCACTACCAAAACATTCCGGTTCTTCCTCACTGTACTTTTTATCTGGTTTACATATGGTGAATATTGGAAAACATGCCCTATTAAATTACTTTGTTGGATATTCCACTGATTTCCCTATGTCTGTGTCTATATCTGACCCTGTGCCCAACAATGGAGGGTATTTTTTCCCCCATTCATGAACTACATAATTGGTAATGTTGTTAAGCATTGCCATAGGGTAACCCCTACTTTTGAACATAGATTTAATATAATTAATTTCTTCTATCATATTCTCATAACCAGAGGTCATACGGGCAGCTCTTATTCATTGTCCCTTGTAAATATTTCTCATCATGGATCCTAGGGTGGTTACTAGTGTATTCCAAGTAACTGTTGGAAAAGGTTTCTTTTCTAAATATTTTAGACTGAAATCCTTGACTGGATTGATATATATAGGTATCCAAATAAGCAAATACCCTCAGTACTACAATTATACGTAAACTTCAGAAAAGTACTAGTGCTGTTCAAAACGTCAATAAAGGGCTGAACACTTGCAATGGGCCCATCCCAAAAAATAAAAACATCATCCAAAAACCCCTAATAATATGTGGATGAAAGCGCTTAATGTGGAGGATTTATATGTGATTTAGTTGTTTCATTAAACGCTTAATTTTTCACCAGTCCATGCATTGGCTATTCTTCTGGAAACAGATTTCTGTTACTGTTTCATATGTTCCAGCTGTCCTGTTGTGCTTTTGTTATGTTGTCGTGAGCTGGTTCTTGGTTTTACAACATCCTAGGACAAGTAAATGTTACAATTTTTATGTGTCAGCCAACTGTAACTCTATAAATGTAGTATACCTTACTACTTGTGGAGGATGTTCATCATTTTACGTGGGTAAAACCACAATGAAATTATTTTTATTTTTTATTTATTTAACATTTGTTAACTGGGAAAGTTCGACTTGGAAGAAAGCCAATTTTCAGCGGAGGCCCGGGGAGAAAGGCTCCAGATGCATGTCTTTGAAACATGGGAGGAAACCGGAGCACCTGGAGGAAACCCACAGGGAGGACATGCAGACTCCGCACAGAAGGCACCCCAGCCGAGAATCGAAACGGAGAACCTCTTGCTTTGAGGCAACACTGCTACCGCTGCACCACTGCACCAAATGCCTTTTTTGTTTGGGTGCTACCCATGACTATATGCAGTGTGAGATTTGCCAGGCATTTGTTCCTGAGACACTCAGCAGTCATCTGTTTCTATTTGGAAAAGCAGCGGTTGAAGCTTTTGGCTCAGGGTTCCATGGCCGAAAGCACCCACCCCAATATTCAGCTGCTGCTTAAGAAGAAAAACAAAAAGGGGCATACTGATCCTGCTGCTGTCCAGCCTCCAAGAAATGTCTCCTGTAGGCTGAATGAAGAACCCAAAGACTGTCCAGTGCCAACATCAGCTCCCTTTGCCGCAACCCTGTTAGTGACTGGCACAGAGCTGTACCCACATGTCTACTGAGGCTGTGCCAGAGTCTGCTGTAAGGGGAACCATGACTGATTATTTTGGAGGGGCCTAGGGGATTCTGCTAGGGAGCAGGTGCCTGGTATGCTCATTGAATCTAGGCAGGAGTGTGAACCTTCTAAATTTGTTAGGGATGATGCTCTTTTTAAAAAGAAGCAAGCATGTGGCCCCTGTGGCTAAGGATCCCCACAAAGAATGGCATGATTTTACTTTTGGGGGCTTTTCATTGCTTCTATGGCTCTTAAGCCCCCTCAAAAAGTATCTGTTCTTGCTTCTCATCCCTGGTCTTCCACTTCTCCCAAATGTCATGGGGATTCTACTTCATCTGATGAAGAGTTAGAGCCTAGTGAGGAGTCATTGGCCTTACTTAGACCTTGGTCAGGAGTCACTGGCCTTACTTAGACCCTGGTCAGGAGTCATTGGTCTTGCTCTTCCTGGATACACTGCCCTCATTCCCTAGGATCTGCATAAGAGGATTCCCTTTCTTCTGACTCCCCTATGGAAGAATTGTCCTTTGTGGATACGGTGGTTCATGTGATGGAACACTTTAAGTGGGAGTGTTCCGAGGTTTCTGATGTTCAAAAAAGTACTGTGAGTTCGTGCAAGTAGATTCTCTCCAGCCTTCTTCAGTCTGTCTAGTGCTGGATGCTCTTTTGGATACTTTCACTGCAGCTTTTCAAGCCCTGATTCTCAATTTCCTGCCCCTAAAAAATGGACAGGTTCTATAAAGTTTCTGAAGCTCAAAACCTTCTGTATAAAAACCTTTCATAGGCTCATAGGAGATTACTAGGTTAATGGCCCTGGGGCCCTTACAAGTCTAGCCAAGAGTTTATCCCACAAAAAAGAAATCCCAGTCAGCACCTGTCATCCTTGTCAATGAAGGACACAGGTGGAACCCCCTGGGACAAATTTGTGGTTGCCCATCCACTCATCAAGGGTGCACTTGAAGAGGGTCAGCAACTTACTCTGTTTGACGTGTATGGGAAGTCTATTCCAGAGACAGGGCAGCCTCTGAGAGACAAACCTACCTCTCCAGCAGGTTTTGTTGATGTCACATATTAGCTTTAGGCATTTTGAGCGGGTAATGCGTGAGGAGCTAGACTTACAGATAAGGAGCATCTCTAGTAGGGTAGGGTCCGAGATTGCCTTGTAGGCGAGACACAGATCACCTCTAAGCAATCTGTATGATACCAAGTAGAGTGATAGTGATTTGAGCCCATCCACATAGGACAGGTGTTGGAGGCCAAAGATTCTCTTTGTGAGGTATTTCTGTGGCCTTTCCAGCTGGTGCAGGTGTTTGGAGAGGTACATACCAAAGTGGGAGTTATACTCAATTATTGGCCTAATGAGGGATTAATACAGAGAGGTAATGACCTCCTTTTTTTCTGAATGCAATTCCTTTACTTATGAGATGAACCAAGTAAAAGACTTCGCTGACCACTGCCTCTACACGATGGCCGAATGTGAGATTGTTGTCAACCTGAGTACCCAGGTCTCTCACCATGAGTTGTGTGCTTAGGGGGTTGCTGTTAATGTGGTAATCAGTAGGGGCCGTGTTTTTGCTGAATGGTATAATACATTTTGCGTTTAACTTAAGGACATAACTTTGGCACCAGTCATTTGTTGCTTTGAGACCCTCTTTAGTACGTTAGCATCACCTGGGGAGTCAGTGACAGCACCCAACTTACAGTCGTCCACAAACTTGGTCAGCCACAGGCCTTTTGTCTTTGCCTGGACCTCTGAGAAGTAGATGCCAAACAGATCCCTGGGGAACACCACTAGTGACAGGTCTGCTGTCAGAGATGGAGGCACCTATTTTGACCTTGTGGGCCCTATTGGTGAGTCATGTGGCCACCCACCTGATGAGATAGGGATTTACACCAAGCTGTGTTAGCTTTTCGATGATGCCTGAGTGGGGGACTGTGTCAAAGGCTTTGGCCAAGTCAGGGTAAGCTGTATGTACTGACTTTCCCTCATCCAGGGCCTTGATGACAGTCTTAAAAAAGTAAACTAGTTTCAACAGGCAAGATCTGCCCTTAACAAATCTGAACTGGGTGAGGTCAAGTGCTTGGAGATTTTCTATGTCCTTGTTTATGAGGTCCATAATAATATGCTCCATGGCTTTACAGATCAGACTTGTCAAGTTAATGGGACAATAGTTTCCAGGGTCAGTAGGGACACTACCTTTGTGCAAGGGGATGTGAATGGCAGTTCTCCACTCTGCTGGGATGAAGCCTGGACTTAGGCAGTGATTGAATAGGGTGCTCAATGGCGAAGCTAGTTCTTGCCAGAAGTGGTGCAGAATACAGCCTGGGATACCATCAGGTTCCATGGGAACTGTGTTCTTTGCCTTGGATAGGACCTTTAACACTTGCTCTAAAGAGATGTGAGGTGCGAGACAAGTATTGGGGATTCTGAATGGGCCTTTGGGGGTGAAATTTGCACTGACATTATCTGCTAACAGATTGGCTAAGATGACAGGATCATTGTAAGTGGTACCATTAAGTACTAATTTGAAACAAACCTGTGCTTTGCCATGGAGGTTCCTGACATAACTGAAGAAGGCTTTGTAGTTCCCTTTGTTTCAGAGGCTAGTTTTGATTCATAACTGGCTTTGCAGGTTTTCACTAGCAATCTAATTTGCTTGTTGAGGCTAAGGAGGGAGTTTTTCCAATTGGGAATTTGTGCCTTTTTACCCATGGACAACAGTTTCTTCCTTTTGTTGTAAAGCGTGTTAATAGAGGATGTCCACCAGATAGGTTTGTGTTTCCTTGAGGAGCAGGTTTTAGTTCTGCTGGGTATGGCTGAGTCCATGTAGTTGTACAGGTGCTTGTATACTGCATTGGCATACTGTTCAGCATAGTTGTCTGCATCCTCTGAGGGGGGCGGTGGTGTGAAGCTACTGATACCCTCCCTTAGGAAGTTGTAGTCAGCTTGTGAGAAGTTTTTTAGCCTAGTTACGGCTGGGTAGGGGGGGTTGGGCGGGATAGAAACTTTGAATGAGACAGACTGATGGTCTGATCTCACCAGGAAAGACCTTATTATGGGGTGGTGCAGCAGTCACCCATGTTGTTGAGAACCAAGTCCAGAATGTTATCTCCCCTTGTGAGGGATGAGATGAGCTGGTCTAGTGCATTAGAATTGATGAAGTCAAGGAATTGTTGGGTGAGTGCATTAGTGCAGGAATAATTCACCCAGTCTGTTGTGGGGTAGTTGGAAGTCACCAAGGATCAGGGTGTTAGTGGGTACCCTGGTGCAGTCAAGTAGGTCCAGGTAGGAGGAGTGGGTGTCCTGAGTCATGGAGGGTGGTCTATAGCTGGCTATAACTTGGATGGGTGTTTTACCAACTGTCAGTTGCACCTGGAGTAGTTCTAGTGCATCATGCTGGCAAACTAGTCTGGAGGTGTGCTTGTCTTTAATGAAGATGGACACTCCACCACCCTTAGTCTTCCCGACCACATTTTGGGGTCGGAATGTGTGGAATACAGTATAGCCTGGTAAGGCAGGGGTGCTGTCTGCAGTGTTGAACCAAGTTTCCATGACTGCACAGATGTCGGCACCTTCCAGTGTGAGAAGAGCCTTCAATTAGTGCAATTTCAGGTTAAAGCTCCTAGCATTGAGCAGCATGACCTTCAATTTGCTTTTTGACAGATCTTTTATGTTGGAAGATTTGTCTTTGGGACATTGCCTAAAAAAGGCAATCCTCTGATCCTGCTGCAATTTCTGTAGCCATTGATAATACTTACTGTCCTATTGTAAACTTTTACCTTTTGAGAAGCATGGCCATGCCATGGATAGGTATGATAAAGTATATATCTCTGCTACGCTAGCTTTCAGGGCTGTTAATAACCACGTCCATATGATTAGGCATATCCTGGCTGATCGCTTTCAGGGCTGTTAATAACCACGTCCATATGATTAGGCATATCCTGGCTCATCGCTTTCAGGGCTGTTAATAACCACGTCCATATGATTAGGCATAACCTGGCTCATCGCTTTAGGGCTGTTAATAACCACTTCCATATGATTAGGCATATCCTGGCTCATAGCTTTCAGGGCTGTTGATAACTACGTCCATATGATTAGGCATATCCTGGCTCATAGCTTTAGGGCTGTTAATAACCACTTCCATATGATTAGGCATATCCTGGCTCATCGCTTTAGGGCTGTTAATAACCACTTCCATATGATTAGGCATATCCTGGCTCATCGCTTTCAGGGCTGTTAATAACCACGTCCATATGATTAGGCATATCCTGGCTCATCGCTTTAGGGCTGTTAATAACCACGTCCATATGATTAGGCATATCCTGGCTCATCGCTTTCAGGGCTGTTAATAACCACTTCCATATGATTAGGCATATCCAGGCTCATCGCTTTCAGGGCTGTTAATAACCACGTCCATATGATTAGGCATATCCTGGCTCATCGCTTTAGGGCTGTTAATAACCACTTCCATATGATTAGGCATATCCTGGCTCATCGCTTTAGGGCTGTTAATAACCACTTCCATATGATTAGGCATATCCTGGCTCATCGCTTTAGGGCTGTTAATAACCACTTCCATATGATTAGGCATATCCTGGCTCATCGCTTTAGGGCTGTTAATAACCACTTCCATATGATTAGGCATATCCTGGCTCATTGCTTTCAGGGCTGTTAATAACCACTTCCATATGATTAGGCATATCCTGGCTCATCATTTTAGGGCTGTTAACAACTACGTCCATATGATTAGGCATATCCTGGCTCATCGCTTTCAGGGCTGTTAACCACTTCCATATGATTAGGCATATCCTGGCTCATCGCTTTCAGGGCTGTTAATAACCACGTTCATATGATTAGGCATATCCTGGCTCATGTCTCCCAATTTGAGTGCACTCTGGCTGATATGGCTGATTCAGATGTCAATAATTTTGCCATTTCCCTTTTGAGTTCTGCTTCTCAGGTGGCTTATCATTCTGTTAAATGCAGTTATGAAGTTGCTTCTCTCCTAGGGCAGCTGCATCTGGATCTATAATGAGGAGGTATGCTTGGTTATGTTTCCAAACTCTACCTAAACACATCAAGGCCAAGTTGTGAGATTCCTCCTTTGACAACCAGACCCTGTTTGACACTGCTGCTACTGAATTAAGATCCTTCAGGATAATGCAGGATTTGCAAATCTTTGTCTCCACAGTTCTACATTTCAGAGAAATTATCCATCTAAGTCTTCCTTTGTTCATAGGCAGCCTAAACAGCCTTCTAGGGGAAGAGGGCTTCTTGGATAGTTTTTTCTGGGTAAGCCTTCTCAGGATCCTAAGGGTCAAAAATGTCCTTTCCTTGACAAACCTGCTTTTTTTTTTTTTTTTTACTTTCGGCCACTTCTGCCCCTTGGCCAGATTCCTCTGACCCACAGGTTGACTTTCTTTTCCTGTTTGGCAACAGATAACCATGGATGTTTGGGTGCTTTCCATTAGTGAACATGGTTATTTTATGATCTGAAAGTCCATTCCTCGGCCACCTTCTTGTCAGTGCCCACATTTTCAATTAGTTCTTCAGGATCTGGTGGATTAGGGGACCATCCAGCCTGTCCACTTGTCTCAGCAGGAAGCAGGTTTTTATTCAAGGGTGTTTCTGGTTCCCAAGATGTAAGGGGTCATGAAGGCTCATTCTAGACCTGTCTTTTCTCAGCACCTTTCACAAGCCTCCCTCTTTCAGGATGTTGTCTCTTCAGACACTTTTCCCACTGTTGCTTCCTCAAGTTTGTCTGGTATCCCTGGATTTGAAGGATGCTTACCTCCACATTCCTGTTCACCCTCTCTTCAGGTAGTTTTTTATGTTTCTTCCTCTCATTATCATTTCTCTGATTTGCCTTTTGGTCTTTCTACAGCTCCAAGGGTCTTTACCAAATGTCTTGCCCCAGTTTTAGCCTTCTGCAGACTTCATGGAATTCAGATATGCCTCTAACTGGATGACCTTTTGATTCAAGCCATCTCTCTGCAGCTCCTACTTTAGGATCTACACCTCGTTAGTTATGCTTCTCCACAGTGTGGGGTTCACGCTGAGTCTCAAAATCTCTGTCTTGACTCCCTCTCAGACCAAGTCTTCCTAGGTTGCAAGATTCACACCATTCCAATGTTGGCTTGCCTCTTGCCTCCCAAAATCCTCTCTAACTTTTATTTGCAGTCCCTTCTTCCTCTTCCAGTCTTTCCTGCAAAGGAATTCTCAGAACTTTGGAGTACATGGCATACACCATTCCCATGGTTCTCTTTGCCAAACCCCACATGAGGAAATTTCAGTGGTATCTCAAGACTGTTTGGCGCCAGCACTGCTATCATCTGAAGTATCTGGTTCCTTGCTTGCCTTGTCTCAAGCTCAAGCTCTACTGGTGGAGTCACCAGATTTCTCTGAATCCAGGTATGCCTTTTCAGGTTATTCTTCCTACTCAGTAGCTATACATGGATGATCCTGATCAGGGTTGAGGAGCTTCCTCCAACAAACTCAAAGTCCAGGGTCTTTGGTCCCATCAACAAGTGGCAGACCATATCAACATCAATAACATGAGGGCTCTACTTCTAGCTCTCCAGGCCTTTCTCTTCCTTTGGGTTTTGGGTCCTCTTAAGGATTTTACAGATTATATCACAGTCATGTGGTACATCCATAAACAAGGGTGCACAAAATCTTACCTTCTTTGCAGGCTGGCTCTTCAGGCTTGGGACTTCGCAGTGCACCATCACTTGCCTCTTCAGGCAGTTTACATTCCTTCAGGTCTTGTGGCAGACTAAGCAGTTTCAGGAGAAATCCTCATGAATGGATACTTCAAAGGGAGGTGTTTCTAGGCATTGTACATTAGTGGGGTACTCCTCAAGTAGATCTTTTTGTCCCCTTGAATGGCCAACTTCCCCAGATTGGTGCTAGAGTGCCAAGTCCTCAGGCTTGGAAAGTGGACGCCCTGTCATTTTCTTGTAAGGGTATATTTCTGTATGTCTATCCCCTTCTTCCTCTACTTCCATAGGTCCTGCACAAAATCATGTGGGACAGGCTCAGAATCTTGCTGGTGACTCCTTTTTGGTCCAGACAGCACTTGATTGCCCCTGGCCAGGTGAAATAGAAGGGAGAACATGACAAGTTGCCTCACAGGATGGATCTTTTTCTGGCTTCCTCCTCCCATACTTTCCAGTAGCTTTTGTACTCTCCCAACAGTGATAAGGAAAGACATAGTACAGTTGTATTAGATTGGCATAACAGTAGATGTCCTAAATCTCAGCGCTGTAGTATTCTGTTCTTCTCTCCCACTCCCTTTTACTTTCAGTTGCTTTCTGTCTGGCTGAGGGGTCTTTTTACATAATTTTCTCTTTCTTCTTCCCTTCCTAGATGTACATATTACTGCTTTCCTCTGGGGTTGCTGTGGTTCTTCTGGGGCTCTTCAGTTCTGTATGTGTATAGTATGTGCCTTACGCCTTGGATGTAGGACTTGATGTATGGCATCTGGTATGCTGGCTGGACATTCGGCAGTCCTTTGTAGGATATCCCAAGAGTGAGGAATACTGAAAAAGTGAGAAGGACATTTATTGGCATGGTAAGTTCTTTCTGTCTTGTCCAGTGACGCAACCGGTCATTATAAGCTCTACTCCTGTGTTTCTTCTGTGTACTGGCTACTGCAACAAGTAACGCTTCCAAGAATGCCACCTTCATCCTACTATCCTGCTTTCTGCCTACCACCTGCTTGCCTTGCTACCTCTTCAACTGTCTCCTGTGGCAGAACGTTCTTGTCAGTAAGACTACATGCACCACGTGACCGTCTTGGTTAGCTCTTCTCAGGTTTTATTAAGTCTATGTCCTGAGACAAATTTCTCTGTAACCGGTTGTCCCCTGTTTCTCTTGCCAAGACTTTTAATCTTGTTGGTGACTGAGTTCCCACTTACCAACACTACGTCTGTTCTACACATTGACTGTTACATTTCTCACTTTCTGCCCTGTGCCACAACCCCTCCTGTCTGCAACACTTCCACCTCTAGTTGCACCAGCCCTAGTCCTTCTTACTGTCTGTGCTCTTACATGAGTTTCAACTAATCCCTTTCCCATTCATCTTATACATTTTCTACAAGCTGCCTGTCTACTGTTATATCCCCCTTTCCTGCTGCTCCTCCAATCCGGCTAAATACCCCTCCCCTACTCATTTTCCTGTTGCTTTAATTCCCTTCATCACTTGCTGTTACTGCCTACACCTGTTGCTCCACCTTGGCTTCTTTAGCTGTGTCCTTTCATCCATGGCTGTGTCTCACACTGTCTTCCCGAATTTTAAAGGGTACCGCACTGTTTGTATGTACTTTACTGACAAGCAGTGCCTTTGTCCTTCTGTCATTTGCATTTTGTTCCTTAGCTTTTCCTTCGTTGTTCTGTATATTTGTCTGTTGCTGCCTCTCATGTCTGGTTCCAGTCGACACTGGATTACCTGAATCCTGTCCCTTACTCTCATAGTCTTGCTTGAAGCTCCCCTATTCATCTACAGATGCCTCACCCCCTGCCACCCAAAGCTCTCTAAGCTTGCAAACTTCCCCAAAAATAAAAATAAGCACATTGCACATCCTTTTCCTTGTCTTGTTATCCAGCTTTTAGCTTGTTACCTGCTGGCTCATTCTTGGAGTCCTCACTTTTTCCTGTTGCTGTTATTATTTTTAGTGTCTTTTTTGCAGCCCCAATCAAGGCATTTCTACCATAACAGGTATTCATGTGATGCTACCCAGATGGTGGAGTACAGGTTCTTCCTTTAGCTTGGAAAAGCAATTCCCCACTGTGTGAATAGGATGGAGTTTGACTGTTTTTGTTCATGACATTTAGCCTGGCTGTACTGAAGTGGTTAATAATGACATCAGGAAGGGAAGGTGTAGATGTCTGCAGTCACTGAATAACCTTTGCTTTGTGGAGATCCTGGCTGTGGTGGTGCTGAACTTGTAGGGATAAAGTCACTGTACCATGTCATATGTAGACAGCAGATCTAAGTTATTGCACTACTTAATTTGACATTGCATTTCCTTTAAATGGAAATCTGTCTGTGTCTCTCCGTAATACCTGGATCTCTGACGTCAATAAATTTAAACCGTCGCTCCCTGAACAGCTTAAGATACGTCTTTAAAGTAAAGCAATCAAGACTTTGCACTGCACACAGCTTTTCACCGCTTAGCAGTACCCACAAATGAGTTATGGATCTTGTATTTTTAAAGCAGTTTTACCATTTGGTTAATTCAGTGGAGAAAGCAAGACATGATCAGTCTTATTTATATACGACAAGCAGGCCCACTGTGAGTTTTAACAGCTAACTCTTGAAGTCAAGGATTTCCCATGAGTAATAAAGAGTTGCTTTTAGGATAGTGGCAATAGCCTGTGCTAGATTTTTTTTTTTTAATTAGAAAGAGTGGCATGGTGTATGGGTGTGTGGATCAGTGGGTGGGTGTGTCTTTTGGGGGGAGTCAGTGTTTTACAGTAACAGAGTGACTGAATGATTGTGCTCAGGTCCACTGACTTCCACAAAAGAAGCAAAATAAGCAAGCTAGCAGAAAGACAGAAGTTAGCTGCTGAGCAGAAGTGAGGCTTTACAAAGGAGGACTGTCATGTTGTGGTTAGTGACTTATACAGCAGCCTACTGTACTCATATCTTGCAGTTTCCCTGCAGTTTGTAGCAGCCTAAAGGAATGCACCTGCTATATACATTCAGACTGAAGACCTTGTTCTGTATACATCTGCCCTTCAAGGAGTCCAAATGCCTGTCAGGAAGACATTTGTGTATATCTTTTCTGACTGCTGTCTGATGAATCATTAGATCTGTGAAGGGACTTGAATGGTACTCTTGTTTCAGCACAGGAGGGGACCAAAGGGAATAACATGTATTTTTATAAGTAAACAAACAGATATTTACTCACTGCATTCTAGCAGCATCAGGTTCTGCCTCACCGTGACAAAATACAAAATCCTCCACCACAAAGAATGCTGACTGGACAATACCAAATCTGTAGAACTGTCCTACGCTACCAGATAAGCTGCATGTTCATGGAGGAAGCATGCCTTGGAGGATATAAGTACCAGGGTTGTGGAGTGCAGTCATTTTTTTCCTTTTCTGTGTTTGTACTTTCTGTTGTCCTGTTGTTTTGGAAATGATTGAATTGAACTAATTCAGTTTTTACTAAACCCAATACTTTTCAGCTGTCATTAAACCACTGTCCATCTTTGACTCCTCCTTTCTGAGTGTATTTGAGGACTTTATTTTGCTCCACTCTCACTCTTTATCCATTTCCTTCTTTAGGACTACCGTGGCCTCCTGAGTGACCACTGTAAACATTTTCTTTATTTGGCATTTTTCCTCTCTTCTTGTCATATACTTTACACATGTCACCTCCAGCACTGTTTGCCTCCATCCTTAGCAAACTGCTTAAACATCTTCCTCTCTCACTTGCTTCATCTCCCCATGTATGATTCAAACCATCGTCTAACCACTTTTTTGCTGCATCATTGCTGGTTTCACCTGCTACCCTTCCATATTTCTTCTCCCTGAAATGTACTAGTTACATGTTGTCCCTCATTTAGTATCGGACTGTCATTGTTTCCATTTCTGTCACAGTGCAAATGGACATTAATTATATTATGGCATCATTACTGCCACTCGGTGACCTTTACACAACTGTCTGTCCCACAACCCCAGGTGTCAGTAAAGATGAGGTTAAGAAAGTTGCCCTTCCTTGTTGAAGCCTCACTTTTTGTTTGAGTCTGGCTTCTGTCAGAGCTGCTTCCATGTCCTTCTGTTTTCTTACCCTCAGTATGGTGATGTCACAGCACAGTGCCAGAAGGCTTACTGCTTACCATCTAATCTTGCTCCTGAATTTATTGCAGTCTTTTATTTCCACATCTGGTTATTTGCATACTGTTGGGAGGGTGGCCTAATGGTTAAGGTGTTTGCCTTACAAACACAAGGTACAAGGTTTGAGTGTCACAAAGGATAATTAGCTAGGCTTAAAATGGCTCACAAGGGCAGTTAGCCTAGTACTAATCTATGAACCTATGTTGCCATCTACCAGGAATCTGTTGTCTCCCCTTCAGCCTCTGTTTATATTCTGTGAGTCTCCCATTACCAGTCTTGAATTTTCAGTGTTATCATCCTGGACTGCTATTGCTGTTACCTGCCAGATCCAGATTTATGATCACCTGTATGTGCCCGTAAACGCACTCGCTAACATGTACAGCATGAGCTTAGTTTGTGTTTCATAAGCTACTCTGAAAACATAAATCAACATGCAATACTTTTCAGCTTACTTTTGTTTTACTTGTATGTCATCAATTGCAATTAATGCTAAAGCCCCAGGCATGTCATCAACTGTTATACTTATCGGTATAATTTCATGTAACAGTTTTACTTTTTGATTAAATCAGTGGAGAAGACCCAAGATCAGTCGTATTTATACTATGGAGCTTTATGTCTGCTATATAGCTTCTTTTTGCCTTTTCTGAATAGTGTATTATACTTCTTTGTCCACAAACTAGTAATATTTGACAGCTAATCTCTCATTTTGTTTGCAAGTAACATCCAAATGTGTTGTTACTATATTGTTTGTAATAATTGTACATTCTGCCAGATATATTGAAGGTGACGGACATTTATGGGACATGTGGATAACATGCCTTACCTATGTTTGTGTGGAAGGCTAGGAAGGTACCTTTGGACTGACAGACTAATATAGTTGTCTCAATGTTCAATAAATAGAAAAAGGATGATTTCCAGTTACATAGGCGTCACTGTCCCCAGCCTGAATGAGAAAACATAGATCAGGGTGCTGGAAATGAGATTATATCTAATACTTGGGCCTCTGAGTCAAGATCAGTAGTAGGTATTCTGTACAGGCCATGGAAATGTGGAACAGTTCTTTCTTGTTGTACAGATATTGAAAGGGTCATGGGAATTTACCAATAATTTTTCCATTTATTTTGTAGACCTGGAGAAAGCAGAGCTTCCCAAGCTCTAGAGGGTATCCATCCATCCCTAACTCCTTTTCCCATTTGCACACATGGGGTCGGGGAGTCACTTCATCAGTGACAATCATCTAGAACCAAGCTTCACACTGTCGGCTGGCTAGCCCTGCTGTGTTTGTTCTTCCATAACACACACACTCACACCTATGACCAGTTTAGAGAGTTCAGTCCACCTACTGCATGTGTTTGTAATTTGGGAAGAAATTGGAGCATGCAGAGAAAATCCATGTGAACATAGAGAAACATGTGCATTCTGCACAGAAGGCACCCCAGCCCGAATTGAACCAGAAAACCTCTTGTTGTGAGGTGACAATCTGCTGCACCACTGTGCTGCCTTACTGTGCAGGATCCTGTGGCCTAGCTGCATGCCATCCAGTCCCTGATCTGAAGAGTAAACATTGTGCCTCCATTCTTGATGTTGAGCTGAAAAAGTTCCACCAAGGATGTCATTTATTTTCCCTCCTATTTGCAATTTTCTTGGTCAGGATATCAAGGTGAACCCAATGTCTAGAGAGTATCTAGTTTGGGAAGATGAGGGCTACGTTTTCATTACTCGCAGATACTATTGTTCTCTTAACTTGAAGTGATTTGTGATCCAAGTTTGCACTAGAGCATCTTCTACTGAGTGTGAATTAAAGTGATTGGGATGAAAATGGACCCCCAAGTTAGGGGTCATGGCTCTGCTTCAAAAATGGTGAATTACTATCTACAGGTGAGGGTAGTGACCATTACAGGTGAGGTAGCTTGAGCTGTAGAGTCTTGGTCATGAGTGAAGACAGAGAGGATTGAGAAACTGATCAGCAAATTGATATAACAGTTGTAGCGGACTGCAGTGGTGAAATGAATTATAGGATAAATCTTGGACTGAATGACTGTTAAACTGTATGTCATAAGCTGATAGGATTCAAGACCATAGGTAAGTACTAGGTAATCAGTTTGCAAGCCATTACAAGCCTACCTGATAACCCATATTCCAAAGTTCCCACCCATCTCAAGGGAGGCAATACAAAACAGGTCAGGAGAGAGACTGAGGACACCATCCAATTATTTAGGTTCACTGTGAAGGTGGCAAGGGTGCTAGCCTGCTTGGGATATAGGGGAAGTTTGTTCCAGAGGTGGGATATGAATTTATTATGTCATCATGTCTTATTTATTTATTGATGAAGGTTTTATTCTTTTAACTTGCTATTTGAGGAAACATTTACTCTGTGAAAAACAAAGTCAGAGAGGGGTTGATCTTTTATGGTTCAAAGGGATAGACACATATCCACAGAGGAGTCTATAAAAATGTATATAACAGACTGGGCTGCCAGTTAGTCCTGATAACTAAAATTTTTCATGCCACTGATCATTTTACTTAGCAATCTCTACAGTTCTCAAGGTGAGAGATGTTTAGACAAATACTTACCAAAAGGTGCATTATATTCAATAATGAGTTAGATAAAATATGACTAAACTGGAATTAAGACTTCTCTTGATCTAGAGGAGATGCTTTGCCACAGATGGCCTGCACCTGGTGCCCTGGGATTCCGGATACTGGCTAAGGCTCTTGCTGCCCCATAGTGCCTTTTTTAGGCAAGGTTCAAATAAATTCTCCACCGTAACAGGAACAGGCAAGCAAAAACCGAGGGTAATGCTACTAAATGCTAGAAGTCTAAATCTCAAAATGCACTCACTCGAGGCACTCCTTAAAATGGAGAACATCGATATCTGTGCAGTGACTGAGACCTGGTTCAAGGCTCCAGAGAGCACTCCTGCACTACCAGGCTATAACTCATACAATACTTTTCGGCCATGTAACCTGGACTGAAACACCAAAGGCGGAGGTGTGTCCCATATTCATTAAGGATATCCACACCTCCAGGTTAGTTGCTCAGCATAATGCATCCGAGGTTATCCAAGTGCAACTAACTCTGGGCAAAACTGCAATCCAAATTGTAACTTGCTACAGATCCCCCACCATGCCCCAGGATTCCTACTCCTCTTTTCTTGATGTACTGGAAAATATTAAGGTTCAATCAAACACCCTAATAATGGGCGACTTCAACTACTCCACCATTAACTGGGAAAACTATTCGCTCAACGCTTTCTGGAATTCATAAACTCCAATGCCCTGGATTAACTTATCTACACCCCCACCAGGGGCAACAATATCCTAGACCTAGTCATTATCAGCATGAGTGAACTCCTCATTGGTCCGATCTGACCATAAGCTAATAACCCTTGATATCCACATCTCGCCCCCACCACCCATTAAAGAAACCACGGTAAAAAATTTCTCCAAAGCCAACTTCATGTTTCTTGAGATAGAAGTGGTGAACGTCATGACATCCATGCAGATGGACAATACAGTTACAACTGCTAAATCCTACACAAATGCACTCTATAAGCACTTACACACGTGCATGGATCGTGCTATCCCAAACAGAACCAAGACGCTGTCCTCCAAAAAAAGGAAGCCAATCTGGTGGTCCCCTGCCATAAACAAACTGTACAACAGAAGGAAGAAACTGTTGTAAAAAAGAGTAAAATCCCATGGGTGGAGGAGCTCCCAGGTCAGCCTCAGTAAGAAGCTGAGATCCCTTATAAGATCCTCCAAAGCTAGCTACGAAAACAAAATCACCACTAATTCTAAGGACAACCACAAAGCATTCTGTAGCTATGTCAAGAATCTCAATGGCAACACCCAGATCTGCTCTGAGTTACAGCACAAAGGCACGAAAATTACAGAACCAACTGATATTGCCAACATCCTGGCAGATAGGTTCAGTGCTAACTTTACCTCCCCACCCCCTAAAGGGCCCATGTCTGTACAGGAAGAATGCAGAGTCCCTGTAATCACAACTACACAGGTAAAAGCTGCACTCTCTCAAGCCAAAAACACAGCATCCATGGGACCAGACAACATCCCAGGCTGCATTTTACACGTACTTCAGAACGAACTGGCTCCCCACTTAAGCAGCATGTTCAATAATAGTCTCGCATCAGGCTTTCTGCCCACTGAATGGCACACAGCAACAGTTATCCCACTCCACAAAGGGGGGAACCACCACTGATCCCGGGAACTATCGACCTATTAGCCTGATGAGCCTGGTCCGCAAGGCCATGGAACGTATCATCATGGAACTCATAAACACATTGGTAACCTCCAGACTCTGGATCCCACCCAGTTCAGGTTTGTGAAAGGCAGATCATGCCTCCTGAACCTTATTGACTTCTTTGAGGCAGTCACCAAAGCAGTAGAGGAGGGTAAGATGGTTCACACAGCCTATCTTGACCTCACCAAGGCTTTCAACACCATCCCCCATTCTGGAATTATAGCTAAACTCACTAAACTAGGTATAAATCCCTACATCACAAGATGGGTTGCTAACTGGCTCACTGACAGAACCCACACTGTAAAAGTTGCAGACTCCAAATCTGACCTCAAAGCAGTGACAAGTGGAGTACCATAGGGTTCCGTCCTGGGACCTCTCCTGTTTGGTATCTACTTCTCTGAAGTACAGGCTAATGCAGAAGGCATCTGGCTAACGAAGTTCACAGATGACTGCAAACTAGGAGCCATAGTCAAGTCCCCAAATGATGTGGACATCCTACAGAATGGCCTCTCTGTGACAGATGCCTGGTGTCAGAGCCATGGTCTCAAGCTCAGTGCCAAAAAGTGCAGTATCATCCCGTTTGGTAAAAACTGTGTACCCATGAACTACCACATAGGCAGCAATCTACTTAACACCGAATGTGTGATGAGACCTTGGGACCCAGGTGGACAGTAGTCTCTCCTTTGATAGTCACATCGCCACAGTAGTCAGGAAGTCCTTCGACGTGGCACATCTCATCATAAAAGGGTTCTCATCCAGGAAAAAAGAGGTCATTGTTCCCCTGTACTCAACACTCATTAGACCCATTATAGAGTACAACGCCCCTTTTGGAATGTACCTCACAAGACATCTGCAGCAGCTGGAAAGGCCACAGAAGTACCTCACAAAGAGGATTACTGGCCTCAAACAAATGTCCTACATTGACCGCCTCAAAAAACTCCAGCTTTACTCAGTAGCATATCGCCTACTCCGAGGTGATCTCTGCCTAACATATAAAGCTATGTCAAACCCAGAGCTGTTGGACATGCTACACCTAAAGAAATCCCAATCCCTCCACACTACGTGCTCTAGGGACCTAAACCTTGTCACCACAATAAACAGGACATGCTGGAGGGATAGATTCCTGTCCAAGAGATTTCCCATACTCTGGAACAGGCTACCCATCTATGTCAAGCAATGTTCTTCATTAGCACTCTTCAAGAAAAATCTTGATGAATGGATGGGAAATAGGAAATACACCCTGGGGATCACTTCTGTGTCTATGCTCGACAGTGGCACAGGAAAATGACTTTCTTGGGTAGCGTAATCCAGGGAACCTTGTTAGCTAGGCTTACGTAGGCCCTTGGGCCGATAGCCTAGTACCTACCTATGAACCTATGCCTTTGTAAATCAGATACACCAGATAGAAGGCTTTCATATCTATTCCATAGACATGATGGTCAAAAGATAAAGAATTTTCAACAAGAGTGCCTAGATCCCTTATTACAGTGTCTGACTGGAAGGTTGCATCACCTGTATGGTATGTGAAAATATTCTGTTTACCAAAATTAACAACACTACATTTTTTCACATTTAATTTGAGACCATTGTCCTTGTACTAATTGTTATAATATGATCTAAACAAAGTTGGAGCAGTTGTGTATCAAGAGAAAGATCAAATAACAATTCCCAATTTACAATCATCTGCAAATTTAGATAACCGTAGGCCAGGAGTGTTGGCCTGAAGGTCTGAGAAATAGATGCCAAATAGGAGAAACCTTAACATTGTGTCCTCTGGTATACCACTGACAACACTTTTGCTTTTAGAAATTGCATCCATGACTGTAACCATCTGGGTTTTGTCAGAAAGTTGGCTAACTATTCACCTCCCAACATAAGGATTTATATTCAGATTTAAAAGTTTGTCAATATGCATGCTTGGGGAATAGTATCAAAGGCCAGGTTCAGATGTTCTTCGTGTTTCACTGTTGCAGTCATCACATTTGGGTTATCTGCTTGCAGTAGCCCTCAGTTGGCCTGATTATCAAAGTCTTGGGTCCTGCTTCGGTTGCTGTCTCATCTTCCGTGATGTCAGGTAGTCAGGGGTATAAAGCATGCAGCCGACGCCATTACATCAGTCTTTCTGGCCGTGCGGTGCCCGAAGCAGAAACAGTTCGCAAGTGCCAGTCGGCCAATTCCTGAAATTTTCATTTTCGAGTTTCAGAACCGAAGTCTTCAACTAAAGCTAAGTACCCCGTTGGGGAAACTTTTTCTTGCTCTAACTGATGTCAGTAAAAGTCAATAATTGTATTTCTTGTGGAAAGCAAATACCTCATAAAGATTTTCATTCATACTGTATTCCTTGCCTAGGCCCTGACCACGACGTACCTCACTGTCAGTTTTGTGCCTTATTTAAACCACAAACTATTCATCATCAGTACATTTTCGCTTCTAAATATTTTGGTACTCTGTTCAGTTATCCAGATAAGTCTTCGGTAAGCCACCCGACTACCGACATTCCGAAAAAATGCAAAGATAAAGACAGAGACAGGCCGCCTAGGTCCAAAGATGCCGACGACGCTTCTCCTAAGCTAGTCACCAGTTCGCCGGTACTGCTTTTGCAGCTCCTGATACCCGCTACTTCAGATTCGCAGGCCTCTAACCGGTATGTCGTGAGATGCTTCAACTGTGGAACCTGCGGATGTCTCTACCTTGGATGGGTCCGGAGCTGCTGTGCAGGCACTGGCTTCTGAGGGTGTATTCAGGCCTACTGACTTGCAAATTAAACCAACGCCATCTTCTTCTTCTTCTAGGCCTAAAACTCGAACCATGCCTAGAAAACCGATGCCCCGACTGCATGGTCAGGCCTGTATGCCTAAAACCAAGTGATAAGAATGGCTGAAACCTTATTACAATAATCAGGGGAAGCCAACCTTCCCCCCTGTAGGAGACCTAGGACTGAATTTGCTTATGATACTTCTGACCAGGATTCTTAAATTTCTGTCTCCTCTGATGACCAGGAGTTACCCATATCTACCTACGAGGATTCTGATGTTGAGGACTCTATTCCCTCTGCTTCTCCTTTGGTGAAACCTTGCATACTCTTAGGGAGCATTTTCACTGGGAAAGCCAGGATTACTCTGATTCTAAAAAGAGGCTTAGGGATTTCTTACTCCTACCCCAACACAGGCCTTTAGCTATCCCTCCTGTGCTGGACATTGTTGACGATGCCTTTTCGGAATCTAGTTTGGCCCCTGATTCTTTACCTCCTGCTCCCAGAAAACCTGATAGATATTACAGGGTTCCTGATTCTCAAGTTCCTTTTTAGAAATCCTACTGCGGATCCTGAGACCATTTCACAGGGACCCAAGGGCATCAAAGCTACTACTGCCAAAAATCCTACCCCCTCTGATAGAGACTCCAGGGCCCTGGATAGATGGGGTAAGAAGGTATACACCTCTGCAACCTTGGTCATCAGGGCCTTAAATTGCCAGTTTCATATGTTAAAGTATCAGCAGCATACTATTGGATTGCTTAAACAGAAAATTATGTTGATTCCTGATTGTGCTGAAAATAAGGATTTACAGGATTTAATGCATTCTGCTGAACAGGTTGGAAAACATACTTTGCAATGTGGTTTTGACTCACTAGAGGCATCTTGCAGGGCTGCTGTTACTGGGTCTGTACTTAGAAGGCATGCTTGGCTTAAGGAGCAATCTTTGCCAGATCATGTTAAAATTAAATTGCTGGATGCACCCTTAAATCAGGACCGCCTGTTTGGCGACAAAGCAGAAGAAGTTCTTAAAAAGATGGAGGAAAAAGTTAAAGCTATGCAAACTGTTAAAGATTACTTACAAGTGCAGCCTCCTAGATTTAGTAGGCATTGGCCCTCAAGAAATTGGTCCTTTCCTGCCTCTTCCAGGCCTTCTCAGTTCAAATCCAGAACCAGCAGAACAACCAGGCTTCAGTCCCAGGGTAGGGGCTCCCACTTCCAAATAAGGGAGTAGTAAGACTCCCCCCCCCCCCCCATGGTAAGCTGTCTCAATGACTTAACTTTAAAACTTCCAAGCACTTCACAACTGACTGTTCCTTTGGGAGGAAAGATTGCTTTGCAAGCAAAAAACTGGGAACTCATTACTCAGGACATATGGGTTTTAAACATAGTTTCCCAAGGATACAGATTTCACTTCCACACGTTACAAATTCCCATTTCTTCTATGTAATTTGCTGCTGCCTTTTTTAAGATCACAATTCCAGTTGTTTTCTCTCTCTTACTATATTCACTATTTCTAGTATAGTTGGTTTAGACTTTGATTTCCATTTTCTAGTAACTGCTTTTTGACAACAAATCCTTAGCATGTCTACGCAATTCAGGTTCTCTGTCATAGCTCAGGAAAATAATTTCCCTAGATACACCAATTTACTCACCCAGTATCTCTGATAGACTAGTCTAAAGGGAACTTTTAAAGACTTCCAACTCATTGAAATCCCAGAAAATATGTTTCCAATTCCCTAATTTTTCTCTATCACACCTCCACCATTTGCTGTCTACCTGAGGAAAAATTTTGTGGAGTCTACTTGGGGTATAAAATACCTATGTAAACATTTCCAAGCAAAAATCCTAAATCTTCTACATTTTGTTGCATATTTGGGAGGCATACATATATCCCCATTGTTTCTTTGTGTACTGCTTTTCCGATCTCTCTTCCCAAACCTTTATAAAATATTCTGATTGATTCTTTTAGTTAGCATGCAATATTTTATATGCTCTACAAATTATTCCTGTTTAACAGCAGCTTCCTGTTCTAGATTTTACTAAAAATTCTACCAGTGTTCGTTTTTCATTTAGGACCCTCCCCCCCATTTCTTTCTCTGTGCCTATACTTTGATATCAATCCTTGATAAGGAAGGCAGTCCAAACGATTTATTGGCCTCTTCCCATTCTATTACCTTACCCTCTCTAATTATTGGCTCCCAGTGCCATGGTTCCTTTGCCAGTTTTCTCCAGTAAATTCCAGCCCTTCTTGCCTATTCTCTGTACTCCTAATTGCAGTCATTTCTATAGGCAGAATCTCCCTTCTCCACACCTGTGTTACTTGGTTCTTAGAATTCATTCCTGCTTTATGAATATAATATTCTCAGTGGTTACTGTTATTCTCCTTAAGGATCTGCTTACAACATCCCAGCCTCTCCTCCTTTCTTGAGCTTCCCCTGTTTCATTGTAATCCCTTTCCACTTTGAATTAAGATATCTGCTTGTGCTATGTATAGGAACCTTAACTGTGTAGCTCTGGATTCTTTTATGTGTACTTTGATACTGTATTTCATTAACATATGTGTCTACATCAAGTTTCAGTAAGTTAAGAGCAATTCTGAACAACAGATCTGAAATAATCATGTATCCCTTTTTCAACCAATAGGACTAAACATTTTCCAGGCAGTAACCGTCTCCCTTACCCAAAATACTTAGCAGTCTGACTCCTGTCCAGATCTCCTTTCCTGCTCGTGAGCATACATTGAGAGAAATGGACTTGGGCTTTTCATTGCTTTTCTGTGGAAACAATTTCTTCAAATCTGATATTTTTTCAGCTTCCATTGTTTTATGTTTTTCTGCAATAGTCAAGTCAAACCCTCCCTTTTTGTAGCAATTTATTTTTCCCCTCCTTAGCCCTCAACATCTCTGGAGAACAAAATAAAAAAAGTATTCTTTATGCTTCTTATTGGTCTTTCTTCTCTGATGTTCCAGACATCAGTTATTATACTATTTTTAGTGTGCTACTTTTTGTTTGTTTTACTTAGGATTATTGCATTTATTGCTGCATAAACATTATTATTAGTATGTAGGTTCTGTTGTACTGTACTGTACTGTGTGTTGTTAGTAGCTGTATTACCTTGTATTAATCGTGGATGGCAAAGCACCAGGATTTATGAAATGCAATAGATGTGCTCATGAAATCTCACTTGAAGACAAGCATACTCTGTGGGTAGTCTGTCTTGGGCCAAAACACCTCAAACTTGATTGTGATGTTTGCAAGCTTTTTGGGAAGAGAATGTTGATGGCTGGGGGGGGGGGGGCTTTCTTCCCTTGGAAGGATCTACAGTGGAGGCAGCCTTCATCTTTGCTACTTCCCAGGGTGTTACCCCCCCCCCCTTAGTATAGTAGGGGATAAGCTTAGAGATAAAGAATGGGAATGCAAAGAAGATGGGGAGAGGTCTCGTTTTCTAAGGCCTTCCTCAGCTGTGCCAAGGAACTGTAGTTTGGAAAACGTCCCTCATATTGCTTCTTTCTTCAGCATTTCAAAATGTCCAGTTACAGTTGTAGATGCTATATCTCCAAGACCGCTTTACCTAAGGTGAAGCTTGCCAGGTATACCTTCTAGACTGTAGTACACCATGTCTCCCATATAATTTTTTTTGTAGTTGCTAGACAGAACTCTACCCAGATAATGAACATATAATTATCACTGTTCTGAAGAAGCCAATGGAGATAGGTCCAATCCCTTCCCTCTCTGCTACGGGCTTATGGGCGGTGCTTAGGTCCAATCCCTTCCCCCTCTGCTACGGGCTTATGGGCGGTGCTTAGGTCCAATCCCTTCCCCCTCTGCTACGGGCTTATGGGCGGTGCTTAGGTCCAATCCCTTCCCCCTCTGCTACGGGCTTATGGGCGGTGCTTCTTCTTTGCCCACCACCTTTTGTGACGTGCCCTTACTCGTCTCTCTACTAGTATCAGTACCAACAGGATTATTCAGCTCTCTGCAGATGTTGGACATTACATCAGTCAAAGTAGTGTTGTTGACCTTGATTCTGGTCTCAAGACCACTGCCCTTTACACTGTCCCCTTCTGCCTTGACTGTGCTTTCGACATTGGTGGCATCAGCTCCAGTGCTGTCAGTCCCAAGTACTTGTCTGACCCCTAGTATCTGAGCTAGACCTTTGGAGCCAGTACTGGTGCCTCTGCATTTGAGTCTTCAGGCCCAGTCTTCTTGGTGCCAGGTTCAGGCCTGCTGGAATTTTAGCATCAGTTACTATTGGTCAGTGCTGGGCTCAGTGCCAGTGGTGTCAGGGTTGGTGCTGGTGGGTGGTTGGTCAGGTACTCAGCATTAGTATCCTTGGTCTCAAAGGTGGCTTTGATGTCAACGTTGGTAATTGCAGCCATGTTGGTGTCATCCCCAGACACTTATGCATCCGCTACTTTTGCTATTCATTGTTCTTGACAGTAGGACAGCAAATCAGAGAGGTACCAGGATGATCTGCATGGACTGCCTGGTTCTTGTTCAGATTCTTCCTCTTTTCCTTCTTCTTGGAATGCCCCAGGAGGGCTAGAACACACACATTGAAGAAGAAACATATGAACTCCCTGTGGAGTTCTCCACCTCAGATACAAACAGTGGAAATGACCCAGACTCATAACCATCTCCCCCAATGGCCCCCAATTTGGGGAGATCCTTGAGTTGATGAGGCAAAGGAGAGGTGGCCCTAGGATCTAATGTTATTTCCACAGAAAATTATGGAAGAAGCTTTCTGGTCTCCCCGGCCTTTTCCCCTAGAGGGTTCCCATGCCAACAAGCTGGTTGATCTTGTCATCAGAAGGATTTGTAAAGAACTTGATGTTGTGGCACCTGTACTATTATTAGCCTCTCATCTTTTGATCTGCATTCACTTCCTTATGTTTTGCAAATCACATTTACTCTTTCAGTATGACTCAAGTTATAGCTCAGTAAGCAGCCAGCTTGATGAGCAAAATGGATTAAGAAATCGACCAGAGAAAAACTGTACACGTAAACATTTTTGGCATATACCAACTCCACGTCACACAACATGAAGAAGGGAGAACTCTCAAAAAAGAAAGGAAACACTGCATGTGCTCACTTAAAAAAGGCTTCTGCAAGTGATTTCTTCTGTGGAAAATGGCAATTATGGAGTTTTAGTTCACGGAGATATGCTTGACGAGTTATAACTTCATTGTGCTTTCTCTCAATGAGCAGAAGGGCAACCATGTCATATTTCCTTTCATTAATAATACCTTACGTACCTTCCTGCACATACTTTCAATTCCACAATGTCCACATTTATAGCAACCTGATGTCAATTTATCCATTAATAATATTTGAACAAACATACTATGTATTATTTTATTTCATAAACTTGGTTTCTTTCTGTATACAAATCCATCCATAACCCAGTTTTTCCCATTTGCACATGGGGTTGGGGTGTCACTTCAACAGTGACAGTCATCTAGAGCCAAGATTTACACCACTGGGTACCTTTCCCTGCAGTGATAATTCTTCTACACCACACACTTGCATGCACACTCACACATATGGCTAATTTAGAGTGTCCATTCTACTTACTGCATGTCACTGGAATGTGAGAAGAAACCGGATCACCAGGAAGAAACCTGTGTAAATACAGGGAGGATATGTAGACTCCATAGAGAAGGCATCCCAGCCTAGAATTGAACTGGGGCAACAATGCTGTCTGGTGTGCCACTATGCTGTCACAGGTGTACAAAACAGCGGTGCAATGAGTACCACTGTATGATACAGAAACATGTGCAGTGAAGGCAAAGTAGTTGAGAAAACTAGAGGTGATGGAGATGAAGTGCCCGAGATGCACAATGTGGGACAGATGAAGGAATGATTACATTAGTTTAGAAGACTTTTGAGCCATGATGCCTGCCAGGACCATTTAATGGTATATGTAGTAATATTTTCATAAAAGTATGTTTATTTCACTTTTTTTGTCTGAGACGCATGTGTGGAAAGTGTCTCTGTTTCCTTTGTGTGTCAGGGTCCCTCTGATTTGTCTGGGTGTGCACTCTGTGCCTTAAGGGTCCTCTTCATATATAATATGCCTCACGGTCCCCCTGATATTGCTGGGTACAGAGACTGGATACTCTGGGTCCCTCAGATATGTGTGGGTGCAGACTGTTTGTTTCAAGGTTCCTTTAATGTGTCTGAATATACAGTCAGTGTTCATAAGGTCCCTCTGATGTATGTGAGTAGACAGTCTGTGTATCAGGGTCCCACTGATGGGTGTGACTACACAGTTGTCTTGGGAGTCCCATTGATATTAGTGGGTACACACTGTGCCTCTTAAGAGTACCTCTGTTGTATATAGGTGCACACGTCTGTCTCCGCGTCTGTCTGATATCTGTGGGCACACAGTGTATTTCAGGGTCCCTCTGATGTTGCTGAGCATATGCTGTGTGCTGTAGATGCATTTGGTTAGTCTAACTACATACACACCCATGGAGTCAGGATTCTGTTGACAGAATTACTACACTGTGCCTCTTGGAAGCATTTAGTGGGCCTGGCTCTGCAGATTTTTGGAGATCCAGGTGTACTTATTACCTTGATTGCTCTAGAGCCATACCCTAGGGGTGCCTTTGATTGTGTGATGGTGCAGAATATGAGTATAAAGTACTTGTCATTTCTTATAAAACGCACAGCATATCTGCCAGTGGGCTCTGATGTTTATAGTCATGCAGCCTGTGCTACCTGGGTGTCACTGATGGACCTCACTGCATAAGCTGTGATCTTAGTGAGCCTTGTGATGTGGGGGGGGGGTCTGAAGAGCCTGAATTCTCAAACTGTGGTACTGGAGTATTTCTCTGTTTGGTTATACAGGCTGTACCAAGTGCATCTGATAGGCATGATGTGAAGACTGTTGTTGGGGTTCTTGTAGTGAGTTTGGGTACACAGATGGTGTCCCTTTGCTGTCTGTGGGTGCACACACCCCCTATTTCAAGGTTCCTTTGATGCTTTTCATTCTTGGTGCACAGCCTGTGCCCTTGAGGAGATATATAGACTGAGTGTATCCTGCCCCTTGTTGAGATATATGGACTGAGTGTATCCTGTCCCTTGTAGAGATATATAGACTGAGTGTATCCTTCCAGCACATTTGATTAGTCTGCCTACACAGGGCTGTGCTCTTCAGGTGCTTGTAGGTCAAAGTATGCATTCTCTTAGCTTTCCTGCATCTGTTGCACCTGGGCACATATAGTTTGCTGGTGCACCTTTGGGTTCGAGTACATAATCTGTGTCTTTGAGGTGCTTTTAATAGGACTGGATGCACAAGCTGTACTGTTGATGTGCATGTGCTGGACCTGATAGACTTTTTTTTTGGGGGGGGGGTCTCTGATGAGCTTTGATACCTAGGCTGTATTGTTTGGGTACCTAGGGTGCTTTTGATTTTGACTATTCTCCACTTATATTATGCATTTATGACTGAGTGTCTTCTCACCAGCAATCAGTTTGGCTATAGAGGACCATACCTGGATCACAGTGATAACCAGTTCTGACTAATGTTGGTTCTTTGCAGTCGGTAACTGCAGTAGCATGATCCTGGATAGGCTTGTTTGTGCTGTACAGTCTAAAGTTAGTGTCTTTCAATCAAAGCAGTAGCCAACAATTTAAATGTCTTTTGGTCTGGAAAGTGCATTCAGAAGTAAAACTGAAACAGCAGACTTACTGCCTCGATGTGCATACACTCAGAAATCCCCATTGCAACACAGCAGACTTACATTCCTAGTGTATGTACACTCAGAATTTCCTGTCACTTTACAGCAGACTTACTGCCCCAGTGGACCTACACTCAGAAATCCCCATCACATCACTGTTGTTCTTAAGACAGCCATCGGAAATGTAGATCCCAACCAGCTGAATAAAATAGCCATGTTGCACATGACACTTAGAAAATCCCTAAAACAAGGATGCTTGGTGCTTAAGTTAGTGTTGAGCTTGCTCTAGTACAACAAATGGAATCTTCGTGCTGTAATCGTGACTGGTTCTTGTCACTTCTACTGTTATCATACACACGCACACACACCCTTTGGGTCGGTGTAAAGTTTCCTATTCTTTCAGAATGTTCTGAGCTTTTAAATTCTTGCATTTTTCTGCACCATGATTGAACTTCAGTTACCGTAACCCTCATTTTTTATTGTTCTCCTTTAGCATTGCTTTGGAAATGAGAATGACACAGGGTCATCCCTCTATCTAAGAATTTTGATTCGATCTCCTAATATTTTAGGCAGCGCTCCAAAAATGTTTTAAATGTGAAGACTTTGTTTTGCAACAGCCATCATTTTTGGAGTTAAATTTATTATGACTTGTTCCGGGCATGTGAAAATATAAAGCGTAAACATGATACAATTAGTAATGTTCATTACTGGATCACTGTTGCAACAGCGTATAACTATATGGGACGCATCCTGCCATGGATCTAGTGCTCCATATGTCTGTTGAAGCACAAGAGTACCCAGGTATAAAAGGGACATATTGGTGCCAAAATGTATTACTTTCTTTATGTTGAAGAGATCAATCAGCAGTCTCTTGTGTATTGTCTTCAGTGTTGGTAGTCAGCTTGTATCTCAGCTTTGTGGGTAGATAAGTACTGCATTGGTGACCTTTTGTTTTTCACAGAGGGGGAAAATACGAATGTGTTGGGCAGATCCCATACGTGGACTCCCATATGGCTTATGCATTCTATTTTGAAGAATCACACAACGTCTATTCATGTGATATTTGTCTATCTGTTTTTAGGCCAAACAGTCTCAGTATTCTATTGGAAAATGTATGACTCAAAGCTCTTGTTCAGCTCTCCATGGCTACCCTCTCTTCTTCATAGGATGTCCCCATTCAGTCAAAGATAGAGAGAAAATAAATTAAAGAAGGTACTAAGGGACAATTGCTTTGAACTCTTTTTCTCAGTGTGGGACATTTGCACCTATTATGACAGTCTTGGAGACCTTGGACAACCAGTCTGATATTCCTGACACCTCTGATGATGCTCTGCAGGAAGCCGCTAAGAGTCAGAAGTTAGGCATGTCCATTCAGACCAGACATCAGGTGTCAGCCAAGATGGGGGAATCATTATTTTTTTTGACTGAAGGGTCAGATGGTATACCTCAGGTCATAGTAAAAGAAGAGCTAGCAGTCTCGCTTATGGAAGTCTGCACATTTGATACCTCCAAAACTATTAGGCTTAGAAATAAATACCAAAAGGCTAAATATCTTTCACTCCAGCCAGTGTCAGTGGATCTTACAATGACTGGTAGTTTTGCTAAAAGTTTTTTTAGGGCTTTTCATTCTACTTGCAAACCTCTGCCCCAATTTCATCCCATTCTAAGAGGAAAGAAAATATCTCCTTCTTCTGAGGAATACCTTCTGTCTGAGTCAGAAGCAGAAGGGCTACATTATGCACCCCAACTCTCTTCTCCAGTTCCTTATGGGTTAGATTATGAGGAAAATGTTTCTTTGTGTTCCCCTGTGGGGGAGATTTCATTTTTTGACACTTAAAAAAAATAAAATACTGTTTAAATGGGAGAGGAGAGAGATTTTGGAGGGACAGAAGAGGTATTATAATATTCTTAATGTTGATTCTCTAACCCCTGGCAATACCACCAGTTCTTGAGGATTTGGAATATCCTTTCAACTCTGCCAGTTCTCCAGATGCTCAGCCCCTGCACCCAAGAAGCCTAATAAGCTATATAGTCTCACAGATATCTATACAGGAATCCATTAGCGGATCGTGATGTAATCTCTGTAAATAAGGAGAGTACTTCCAAGCTCTGCCTTACCCAATGAGAAAGATAGCAGAGCATTCAGCAGTTGGAAAAACCTCCAGGGCAATCAACTTCCAGACTCATGTGGCCAAATGCCTTCCTTCTATTTTTTTTTCAGACATGCAGTAAATTATTTTTTCCCTGCCTGCTTCAGATTCTAAGTATTTCCTTTCTAACTTGTTTTCTTCTGGGTCAGAGGTCACAAAACATTCCATCTAGTGCTTCTATGATGCAGTTGATGGATTCCCTCTGGCAGCAGCCACAGAGTCCTACTGAGGATATTAAATCCCAGATTTTCAATTCCCCTTTAAGGAAATATGTCCTTTTTGTTACCTCCTTAGCTGAAGCACAAAAAGAGGAAAGGGGCATGTTACCTCTGGTAAAGGGAAAAAGCTGTTTTACCCCCTATCTTTAAATATAGCAAAAACTATTCTTCTAGCCCTGGACCTTACTTCAGTAAGCTATTCAAGCAAGGTCAGCAGAAATTCAGTAAGCAGTATTAATAAGAAATGACAAGAGAAATCCAAAAGAAAGGGGAAGAGCCCCTAGGACACGTCCCAGTCCAAAAGAGTATATGACTAGCTAGACACCCCTTCCTCTCCTAAGACTCTCTGCCCCCACCATGTCTATCCTCACAAAGTAACAGACAATCTGTCATCTTCCCTGCACTTCTAGAAACAAATAACATATTCTTGGGTGCCCAGGATAATTCAAAAGGGCTTCAAATGGCAGTGGGAGCCATCCCTCTAATGTTCGGAATCCCTCACCTCCAAAATACAAAGTATATTTGTTTCCTTAGATCCTTTCAGAAATGCTAGATCAAGGGGGTTATAGAATCTTTAACACTCTCCTAGCAGGGTAAGGGGTTTTTTCTTGTACACAAAAAAGAAGGCACACACTGACTAATATTGGATCTTTCAGTTTTAAATTAATTTCTAATAGTTCCAAATTTCAAAACTTTAACTCTACAGTTTCTCTTTCCTGTTCTTAAGTCCCAGTTCTGCCTTGTAATCCTTGACTTCAAGAATACATACCACCGTATTCCAATTCACAAAGGCTTCAGATCTTACTTAATATTTTTTTGTCTGGATTACTTTTTTGGTTTACATTCTTACCTTTTGGATATTGCACAGCTCCAAGAGTAGTTACAAAATGCCTTAATCCAGAGAACGTCTTCTGTACAGCTCCAAGAATAGTTACAAAGTACCTTAATCCAGAGAATGCCTTCTGCAGACATCTGGGAATCCACATTTACAGTTACCTGGATGATTGTCTCATCTTCGCAGATTTGGCATGCGTCCTTTTCATCATAAACCTGTACTGAAAACTGGGATTCAAACTAAAATTAGAGAAATTCTCACCAGCTCCATCACACAAGTTAACCTTTATGGGATGCTTTTTGGACACGTCTGTCATGATTGCTTACCTTCCTTCTGACAGCATTTCTTTTTATTATCTGCAGCAGCAATTTTCAACCTTTTATCATCTCATAGGTTCATAGGTTCATACTAGGCTATCTGCCCTAGGGCATTTATAAGCCTAGCCCAGAGTTTTGTGGCTTTCGCCACCCCTTTAGTTTGAAGGATACTATGCCCATTATTTTGCTGTGCCTCTGTCAAGCAGTGACACTGAGGTTATTCCTGGGGTATACCTGCGATTTCCCATCCATTGGTCAAGATTTCTCTTGAACAAAGCCAGCGAGGTGCTCTGCCTCACATGTACCGGGATTTTGTTCCACAGCATAGGGAGTCTCTGGGTGATGAATCTGTCCCTCCAGCACATCCTATTAATAGCCGTGTTGAGGTTTAAGTCTCTTGCCCTTGTAGTTCTGATGGATTTAGATCTTTTGAGGTGAAGCATGTTCATTAATTCCGGGTTGGACATGGCCTTGTATGTCAGGCACAGGTCACCTCTGAGCAGACGGTAAGCGACTGAATAGAGCTGGAGTTCCTTCAGTCGGGCAGCATGAGACATATTTTTGAGACCCCTTATCCTTTTGGTGTGGAACTTTTGGGGCCCTTCCAATTGCTGCAGGTGTCGGGTCAGATACATTCCGAATGGGGCATTGTACTCAATCATCGGTCTGATGAGTGATGAGTACAGGGGAACGATGACCTCCCTTGATCTAGATGTGAATCCCTTCATGATCAGGTGGGCAATGTAGAAGGTCTTCCTAACTACTTTGGCAACGTGAGTGTCAAATGAAAGGTTACTGTCAACCTGGGTCCCCAGATCCCTGATAACCTCTTCTGTGCTTAGTGGATTGCCACCTATATGGTAACTAGGGGTAACCTTGTTTTTCCCGAAGGGTATGACTATGCATTTTTTGGCGTTTAACTTTAGGCCATGGCTCTGGCACCAGTTGTCCATTTCTATGAGACCCTTCTGAAGGATGTCTGTGTCAGATGGGTTTTCAACTATGGTGCCCAGTTTGCAGTCATCTGCAAACTTTGTCAGCCATAATCCTCCTGTGTTTGCTTGTACTTCTGAAAAGTAGGTGCCGAACAAAAGTGGGCCCAGGACTGAGCCCTGTGGGACACCACTTGTGACAGGCTTGGAGTCTGACATGGCGCCAGCAACTCTGACCCTGTGGGTTCTGTCGCTTAGCCAGTTTGCAACCCATCTTGTGACGTATGGGTTTACATTTAAGCTGGTGAGTTTTTCAATGATACCTGAGTGGGGTATTGTGTCGAAAGCCTTTGCCAGGTCAAGGTAGGCTGTGTGGACTGCCTTGCCCTCATCAATGGCCTTGGTGACTGTTTCGAAAGTCAACCAAGTTTAAAAGGCATGATCTGCCCTTGACAAAGCCAAACTGGGTTGGATCCAAAGTCTGCAAGTCCCCTATGTCTTTATTTATGAGTTCCATTATGATCCTCTCCATAGCTTTGCAGACCAGGCTTGTCAAGCTGATGGGACGGTAGTTTCCGGGGTCGGTGGAGGCACCTCCTTTGTGAAGTGGGACCACCGTTGCCGTACGCCACTCCTTGGGTATGTATCCTGAGGTGAGGCTAAGATTAAACAGCTGCCCTAACTACGGGTTTAATTCCTCATTGAGTTCGTGGAGCACACAACCGGGGACACCATCTGTTCCCATGGATGCTGTGTTTTTCGCCTTGGAGAGAGCAGTTCTCACCTGAGCATTTGAGATGTTTGGGGGGCTACAATCCTCTGGTATAGATATCTCTCCTTTTGGGGGGGGGAGGAGAAATTTGCAGTGAACCTGTCAGCCAGTATGTTGGCAATGTCTGTAGGTTCAGTGATTTTTACATCATTTTGAACTAATTCTGAGCATATCTGGGAGTTTCCTCCCAGGTTTCTAACATAGCTAGAAAAGGCCTTATGATTGTCTTTTGAGTCCTTAGTGATTTTTCTCTCAAAATTTGCCTTGGATGATTTTATGAGAGATCTCAGTTTTTTTACTTATGATGATCAAGGGTGTCTTCCCTTTTACGGATTTTGCTCTATCTTGTAGTAGCTTCCTCCTTTTGTTGTAGAGATTGTTTATGGCTGGGGTCCACCAGACTGGACGCCTGCCTTTGGTACAAAGAGTCTTTGTTTTGTTTGGGATTGCCTGATCCATGCAGTCCTGGAGGTGCTGGTAGAAGGCATTTGTAAGTGATTCAGCGGTTTGAGTATGGTTTCCGCTGGCTCGGGGGCCTTGAAAGAGACCACACCAGTCTTTAGAATTGTGAAGTTGGCTTTTGAGAAGTTCTTCACTGTGGTCTTTTTTATCTGGGGTGGGGGCGGGATGTGGACTTCCAGTGAGATTAGTTTATGATCTGATCTCACCAATGATGGGTATACTTCTGGTGTTGAACATTGTGACCCCATGTTCGTGATGATGAGATCTAGTATGTTTTCTCCTCTTGTGGGGATGGTGACTAGTTGTTCCATGGCATTTGAGTTTATGAACTCTAGGAACCTTTGGGCTAGAGTGTTGGGGCTTGAGTAGTGATCCCAGTCTATATTTGCATAGTTGAAATCACCCAGTATGATGGTGTTTGGAGATACATTTATCCCCTCCAGTGTTTTCAGGAAAGCTGTGTGAGGTTCCTGAATTTGAGAGGGTGGCCTGTAACATGCTACAAACTGCAGAGCAGTCTTGCCTACGGTTAACTGCACCTGGATGGTCTCCGATGCATCGTGCGTTGCCACCAACCTTGAGGTGAGGGTGTCCTTGATGAATATGGACACCCCCCCCTCCTTTCTTGGTGTTGTCCGGATTTTGGGGCCGGAACGCATGATATGAGGTAAAACCTGATAGTGCCGGGGTGCTCTCAGGAGCCTTGAACCAGGTTTCAGTCACAGCACAGACATCGATGTTCTCCATACTGAGAAGGGCTTCGAGTGCGTGCATCTTGAGGTTGAGACTTCTGGCATTGAGCAGCATTACCTTTAGTTTTATTCCTTTTTTGTGTTCTAGGGTGGTAGGTTTAGAATTTGAGCCTTGCCTAAAAAAGGCACAATGGGGGTGGCAAGAGCCTTTGCCAAAATCCGGAAGCCCAGGGGTGACAGGTGCAAGCCGTCCCTTGCGAAGCAGTGTGGCTTGTCCAGCATGTCATCCCAGGCAGACAGACATTGGATCCCCTTTGAATGACGCCAGAGTTTAAGCCAATTATTAAAGCTGATCATCTTATCTCTGTATTGTGGCATCATTCTTGGTGAAGGTAGGATACTGCTCAAGGTCAGGGTCATACCTGCCTGGGCTACATAATCAGAGAGCTCCTCTATGTCTCTTTTCATGTAGTCCAGGGAGGTACGTCTCAGGTCGTTCACACCAGCATGGACAATGACTGAGTCATACTTGTACCTGCAGTTGAGTGACCTGAGTGCTTGCGTTATGTGGCGGATTCTAGCGCCCGATAGGCAGCTTACTGTGACCTTCTCCTTACTCAATCTGGTGAGCGGGACGTCAGTGTGTCTGACTATGGAGTCACCTATGACGAGTGTGTCTGGCATTGTGTTTGGCCTTAAGGGCTGTGACTGTTTGGCACACTGACTCTGTGGTCTATGTGTTGCATGTGCTGTGCCCTGTGGAGACCGTTGTTTGGGTGTCTGCTTTGGTGGCCTCTGCTGTTTTGGTAGATTTTTGATCAGAGCCTCCGAGTATGTCTTTGTGTGTTTATGTGTATGATTTGAAGTTGTGATAGTGCTATGTGAGACTGGGTTTGTGGTGTGTGTGGTTACCTTCTCCTCCTGTCTGGTCTTGCCAGTCCTATGTTGAGAGAGCTCAGCCTCCAGTTTGGCTATATAGTTGTATCTCTCGCATGTATTTGTATTTTGCGGGAGAAGGAGAGGGTTGTCTGTGTACATGAGGCAATTGTAACATTGCCTCAATATTCCCAGATTCACCAGCTGAGCAGGAGAGGATACTAGCAACTGATCCCTCGACATGCTAGAAGGAATAGACAAAAACTTTATGTAGATGAGTTTGAAAAAGACTTTGGGGGATGTGGTGTTTTTAGGCTGGTGGGGTACTATGTATAATAAAAAGTGCTATATCAGAGTAAAAAGTACTTTAGGAGCAAGTGCTAGGCTTTACAGATGGAGAATAGTCTACTTAGGAATCAAGTAGAGCTGAACTTTTTAGTTAGAGAATAGGCTGGTTAGATTAGCAGTACAGTTCAAGAAGAGCTGTTCTAAGGGAAAAAATGAAGAGTGGACTTTAGGTAGCCCGAATAGTTTAACCTCGATTAACCGCTGCTGCTCTTGTGTGCTCCTGTGGCAACTCCGCGCTAAATCACGCTAAAGTGTGCTTTATAGCAGGGGGCTGGAAAAGGCAGGAAATGACCCAAAATGGCCAATGATCTACAAGTTACTGTCTTAAACCACTCCTCTGAGGACAAACAGGCAGCTCAGTACTCCCCACTCTCACTGGTGAGTAAAGAAACTTCCCCCTGATCAAACAAGGAAAATGGAGAAGTACAGGAACCAAGACAAAGCCCAGGGATCAGCAAAATCTGATCACTGGAACAAACTATTCAGGAAAGTATGGAAAACAAGAATATTTTTTTGTTTTTTTTACACAGATAGGACAGAAAACACAATAAATGCTATGCTTTTCGATTAATTGCTATCAAAAGCTAGTACACTTGAGTGTATTAGCCTGTAGTTTAACTTTTAAGCAAACAAACTAGGAAGTGCAACAAACAATTCAAGCTTATAAAAACAGGAAAAACAGGTAATAACTCTATAAAATAGGCAGAAACAGTCGTCGAAAGGCACAAAAGGTCGAAAATGCAGAAAAAAAATACTTAGAATCTGGAAAGTTGCCTTTTCTGGTCTCTGCTGCTCTAGGAACTCTGCTGGATACCACGAGGAGCTGTGCTGAGTTCTCTACCTCTCATGGCACACAACACACAAACTAATTACAAAAATCTTGCAGCACACCAAAAAATATATTATATTTTTTGCCGATCTGACAAGTCAGAAACGCACCTGGTGAATGTGTACAGCACAGAGTGACACACTTTAAGGTTTTAAGATTTTTTTAATGTAATTTTTAAGGCTTACTAAAGAAATTACAAACTGACAAACAGCATTCTTACCTGCTACTGCTGTTACAACTGCCGCCTGTTACCAGCTGTGTCAGCATCTATATGGCATTTCAAACAGGGTTCCATTGAGAGGGAACAGCCAATGGCAGCACTAGGCAACTGTGAGGGGGATCGCAAACTCTTGGAATATCGGGAATCTGAAAAGGAGCTCATTTTAGCAATGCTGCAGCACACCAATTAGGGCTCACTGCTGTAACACATGTGCTCCCTCTTCTTTTCCGCCTGTACTCTTCACATCCATCTCCATGGTTACTTGCGTTCACCATCTGACTGAGTGCCCCCTTCCTCCTCCTTTTCTGCCTGTACTGTTCACATCTATCTCCACGGTTTCTTGTGTTCACCATCTGGCGAGTGCCCCCTTCCTCCTCCTTTTCCGCCTGTACTCTTCGCATCTATCGCCACTGTTTCTTACGTTCACCATCTGACTGAGTGCCTCCTTTCCCGCCTGTACTCTTCGCATCCATCTCCACTGTTTCTTGCGTTCACCATCTGACCGAGTGCCCCCTTCGTCCTCCTTTCCTTTTCCGCCTGTACTGTTCACATCTATCTCCACGGTTTCTTGCGTTCACCATCTGGTGAGTGTCCCCTTCCTCCTCCTCTTCTTTTCCGCCTGTACTCTTCACATCTATCTCCACTGTTTCTTGCGTTCACCTTCTGACTGAGTGCCCCCTTCCTCCTCCTTTCCTTTTCTGCCTGTACTGTTCACATCTATCTCCACGGTTTCTTGCGTTAACCATCTGGCGAGTGCCCCCTTCCTCCTCCTTTTCTTTTCCGCCTGTACTCTTCGCATCTATCTCCACTGTTTCTTGCGTTCACCTTCTGACTGAGTGCCCCCTTCCTCCTCCTTTCCTTTTCCGCCTGTACTGTTCACATCTATCTCCACTGTTTCTTGCATTCACCATCTGGCGAGTGCCCCCTTCCTCCTCCTTTTCTTTTCCGCCTGTACTCTTCGCATCTATCTCCACTGTTTCTTGTGTTCACCTTCTGACTGAGTGTCCCCTTCCTCCTCCTTTTACCCTCTCTCCTTGTGGAGTTTGCTCCCACGTGGCAGACTCTAGTTCTTACAAGTGGTTTCTATGCCTATTCTGCCTCCATGCCTTCCTTTTTTATTCTGTCTTTTGTGGCTGCATCATCCTCCATGCTCCTTCAGCTGATCTGTGCCAACCACTTGCTCTATTCCTGTGATGACCTCTGCCCATTTCCTTTTGTCTGCACCCCCCTCCTTTTTAGGCCTGTCTTGTGCAGTGACCTCCTGTTGCCTCCTCCTCTGTAATTTTACTTTGTCCTTTCTTTTTTTTTTTGAAAACCACTGCACTACCATATCTGTCTCTCGCACTTTTACGTGAAACTGTCCATTCTCTTGCAACCCCACACGCTGAGCACACCCCACATTTCTGTTATTCTCTCGGAGTTATTTCAAATATCTTAAACATACACTAATCCAAGAGTAGTTTTATTGTGCAGGTCCTCATACAAGGAGACCCCCCCCTCCAAATGGTCTTCATCAAGTGTTTGATGGCATGATTTTTATTTAGCAATAAACTTAGACAACAGGTAATACTAAATACCTCATGCATGTGCTATGGATTGCATTCTACACTGACTGTTACTCTGATTTCCCAAAAGCATTGTGTACCTCAGTCACTTATTTGTATTCTAAAAACGTTCCCTTCACTTGGAGAAAATACTATCGAGTTGCCTGTAAAATCTGCACGCCTTCTCTAATGCACATCTCTTTTGCGTTTACTACTTTCATTTAACTGTTTATTGGAAATTTTTCTGTCTTTTACTCTTTTAAAGGCTTGATTATGTCATATTATAAAACAGACCTAACTGTAGCACTCCCTTATCTAACCCTAAAGTCCCAAGTAGCTGCCTAACCCTAAAACTCCACTACACCAAACCCTGAAGTCCTCAGTTGGTCTCTAAAACCTAAAATTCCAGTGTCACTTACTAACCCTAAACAACTCTCTTGCTCCCTAAACTTAAAACTACCCTCCTGCACCTTAATGCTAAATTCCCTACTGCTCTCTAACTCTAAAACTGCCCCTCACTCACACTCTCTTCCCAGTTCCTATGTTCTACATTCCCACCCCATCCCACTTCTTCCCACTGGCTGCTGCACTTTCCTTGCTAAAACTCGCCTACCGTGTTGGAGTGGGATATGACAGGTTCCACTCTTCGCATAGCTGCCACATCTCACATGAACGTTTAGTCAAGCCTGAGTGTGAGCAGCAGCCCATACAAGCTAGAATATGCCGGAGTGCCTGGCTGCAAGGCATTGATCTTAGAGTTCCTGAGAACTATGATGATTCTAGTAAACTCATTTGTTTTGTTTTAGTTAATAGCAGACAATGTTGTCTGATTGTACTATTTTTTACAATTAGATCTGTACTGCTTTAGTTAATAGTAGATATTCTTATCTGTTTGTAATAGATTTGTTTTTTTTTTTTTTTTTTTTTTTGCAATTAGATCTGTATTGCTTTAATTAATAGCAGACATTCTTATCTGTTTGTAATAGACATTCTTATCTGTTTGTAATAGATTTTTTTTACAATTAGATATGTGCTGCCTTTTGTGTCAGCTATTTATATATACGTAATTTAGACAATGATTTGACAATAGTAAAACTTTTTCTACAGACCCTTTAAAAAGTCTTGTGGCTCACCTGTCGACCTCTCGCAATACACCAATTGAAAATTGCTGGTCTACAGTTTTTGTCTTTAGCTCACCAGTCCATTTTCACAGCAAGGGAGTTCCTCAGAATTCTGTGCTACATGGAATACGCTGTCCTCAGGCTCCGTTTAGGGAAACTTCATATGAGGAAGATTCAGTGGTCCCTCACATTGGTTTGGAATTGTCAGCACTCTCTGCTCCTTCCTGTCCTAGTTTTAGACTTCATCAAGAAGGAAGACCTTTGATGGGCAAATCAGATTCAGCCAAATCTAGGTTTTCCCCTTTCATCTACCATTCCAAGTCAGTCTGTAATACCAGATATCACTGACTTTGTCTGAGGAGCTGTGTCCAAAGGGATCAAAGTTCAGGGGATTTGGGATCCCCATTTTTCAATCAACTGTGGACTTTAGGATCACTTTTAATGATTACAGACAGCACCACGGTGATGTGGTACTTAAATGTTGTGAAGCAGGTCTTGCTTCTGCACACTAGCGTAGATTGTTTGAGAGGTGGCATCTCAGTGCAATCTCTACTTTTAAGCAGCTTATGTCCCATCAAAGCAAAACCCTGAGTAGATCCAGGACAGATTCTTATGAAGGGATGTTACAATCAGGGGTATACCTTGCAATTTTTCACCTGTGGGGAACTCTCCGAGTAGATCTGTTTTCCTCAGTTCACAACAGACCATTACAGACATTCTGTACCAGGAGCCCTTGCAAACAGGCCTGGAAAACAGACTCGTTCTTTCCCATGTATGAGAATGTTCCTCTCTGCATGACATAAGGTTATACATTTTGACTTTTCAGGTCTTGACATATCTGGCTGCATCCCACTTTTAGAACCAAGAAAGCTCTGAATTTTGGTACCTGGTTGTCCCTTTTACACTATCGTGCTCTTGTGCTTCAAAGGATGTATGGTGTGTGAGGCAGAGGCCCAAAAGCGTTTGTATACTGGCTGGTCATCCTTTATCCTTGGCTGGATACATTCCATATAATGCAATATCACTGCAGCAATGATCTATTTGAACATCTGCTGTTATGGTAAGTTTCCTTTATTTACATGATACTAAAATATAAACTAAGGACCACATTAGCAGTCTTCCCCAGGCTTTTTAGCTGCATACAGCTGTTTTTAGATTAAATGTACTAGTCGAAATATTAATTTGTATAAAGGAGTATCTAAAAAGGAGATAAATGCCTTCAATTGTTTTGTCATAAATCTAGTTGTACACAGGTGCTACCGTGTATCATAGTGAAACACCTGAAGCATTCTCCAATTTTCTTATTTGCTTTCTGGGCTTGTTTGCATTTATCTCTGCTTACATGAACATATTGTTACACAGATGTTACATTATATTATACTATATTTGCTGTGTTTTATAACACTAAATGTGCCTCTTTATCTCTACTTTTTAGCTACAGTCTGACATAGAACTGAGGAGTCCAAGAATGCCTGTTATCTGTATATGATGCATTAACTACTCACGTATGTTAATCTTTTTAAAGTAAAAAAATACAGGCTCACTACTAGATTCTTTAATTGTGTCATGACATTCTGTACTCTGAGTTAAAGAGGTAGTCTATATTTAAAAATACATTTTAGGAAATGATCTATGAACTTTATTTTCATTTTCAGTGATAGAACTGTCGTGTAGGTCTTAAATGTGACAGCAGTTGATTAAAATCTCTGTTCCAACACTGTATATTGGTATGGGTGTAAATAAGAATTTAGCAGTGGCAAGTGAAATTGTGTAACTTCCTCATACATACCTACCTTTTGTGGATAGAAGAGAAGGTGTAACTTTGCTTCACTGTAGCATGTTTGGGTGTTTTTTTGCCTAGCTGTTCCTCTTTAACCTTTGCATTGTAAAATTAGTGAGAAGTACTTCTACATTTTAATAAAATGTTAAAAAAGGAAGTAAAAAATGAAAGAAGGCAAACGTGAGTCCACTGATACTTAATTTCAAAAGTAGTAGACAGAAACTAAAAGTATTTATTTATTCACACTTTGTTAACTGGCTTAGTCCCTCTAGGCCAGCAACACCCAAGGTGATATTCAAACTGTCTAGCGGAAATGTGGCCAGGTCTTTGGGGAGCTTATAAGTGTCATGGGGTCATCTAACTGAACTACTACCAACTCGGGCAGATGGGATTTCAAGATTAACGTCTCATCTGAAGAACGACAAACTCAGGAGTGTAGCACCCCATCCCAATGAAAGCCCCCAGAGTTTCCCCATCTACAACAGTTACTGGGCTAACCCCCCAATGCGTTCATTATTCTCACTGCTGCAGTAGCCTGTAGTTAGTCATGCCAACGACAATGCACCTGGCCAGATGCCAGAGCTCTAACTCCCCTCCCTGTCACAACCTCTGCCAGTTGATATACTTCCCTTCAAAAGGGGGTGCAGTCTATCAACAGCCAGAGTGAAGTAAATCTGTAGAATTTTACTGCCTCCTTGAGGAGAAGCATCCGTATGGCTCCAGAGGAACAGCAGTTGGCCAAAAGCTTTTGCCTAATAGATAAGACTACATTTCGGGACCCCTTTCTCTCACAAATATTTTTTATTGAATATTTATGGTGTTTTTCTGGTCTATCGTATCATATATGGCTGTTTTTTGTGTCACACCTTAAGAATATCAGGCTTTGTCAGGCACACTTCTCATGTGCTTCTACACGGTTTACTGGGCTTATTTTACATTTTTGTGTGGAAAACTGATTTTGTGAAAATATTTTTTGAGAAACTACAATGTCTACACTACAATAAGGAATTAGATCAGATGATTGTTTAATACAAATGTCAGCTATAATAGCATAGAATGTACTTTTTGGTGTACTGTATGTCTTGTATATTTTTGTATAATTTCTTGTATAAGTTTTGTATAATCTCTATATGTGGAGCTTTTCTCCCTGGGCATCCATTGAAAATGGGTCTTATCCCAGTTGGACTTTCCCGGAAAGCAAATGTAAGTATTTAACTATACTTTTACAGTTGCATTATGTGTGTGTGTTTCCCCCTGTTGCTGCTTTTAATGCAATTAGAATATTTTCTAATTTCTGAAGTAATAAATGTTGTGTGATGTTTCTGACTAAAAGTTTAAGGTCTGGTTAATTTGGTAGGCCCTATGATGGCTGTTAGTGTGGGAAAATATACTGAAATTTTATAAAAAGCAATTGTGATTTTGATGCATTAAAATAGCTCAGAAACAATGCAATGAAGAAAAAAATTTTTTTTTGAGCTCTAGGGTGGAGTTTTCTCAAAGATGTTTCTGATAAATCAGTCCGTATTACAATCAGTTAGTCAGAGAATAGAGATTGAATTTTATGCTTCTTATTGCTAAGATAAAGCATCATCGCAAAGTCGGCATCTTCCTTCACAGTGCAGAACCTATGGTCACTTCATGTCCAGTATTGCAAAAGCTCTGCCACAAGGCCTGTCAGAACATTTTCACTAAGAATATTGTTGTGCAATAGCCTGAGGTCTCTTCATCCACCCCCGACTCCTTACAAAGCCAAAGCCATGTCTGATGAAATTGCAAGAGCTCTACCAGAAGGCCCTACTCTCAAAACATTTTTACGGAGAATATTGTCATTGTGCAATAGCCTGAGGTCACTTCACACACCCCTGACTCCGAAATTGCAAGAGCTGCATCAGAAGGCCCAACTCTCAAACATTTTCATGGCGAATATTGCCGTTGTGCAGTGTAAGCCTTTCTCTGTATTAAAGGTAAGTAATCAAATACACACCTGTCCTGTGCTGGAAAGTGGTTTTAACATTCCCCAAGGAGTAGTCCTTGCAGTCTAAGGATCACTTAAGTTGACGACTGCCTCTTCCCTTGACAAACGGATTACACTGTATATGCCAGTTACTTATCCTCACTAATTTCTCAGTACGTTGCGCTGCCTCGTTAATTGCACTGCACTGGCTATAAACAGATGCTGTCCATAATAATCGATTTGAATATGGGAGGGTTACTGTAGTGAACTGTTTTGCTAAATCTCCCTTCACTTTGGTCACCTTTCCACTCGGTCACCATCTTCCTCTACAGACCACATATGTGTCATGTGTTATTACATTTCTATTTGTTCTAACACTGTGTAGAACAATGAAAATATCTTGGTAGTGTGTTGTATTTGTATTGATTCCCTTCAAATCAGATAAGTTTTATGTATGTTGAGCCTGTGTCCTTTAATGAGTATGAATGTAATGTCAGGTGCTGATGTTTAGGTATACAGTAAACTCTCAGTTAACTGGCACCCATGGGGATTGGTAGATGCTGCATGACTGTAGTTTCTGTTTGGTTGAGAGTTACTATTAAAAATAGGCCTGATTAATACTGTACCCTATACTATTTGTTTGGTTTGACTTGTTCTCAGGTTGGGGAGAGAGGAAATTTATTCCTGTCTTCTTTTTTAAAACTCTAAAATTGTAAGGTATTTTTCTGCAGGGGGGAACAGAAAGCGCAACACATGAAAATTGTACTGTATTTCTTCGATTTTTTTATGCTGGTTGCTTGAGTTCCAGTTAACTGAAAGCTTACTGCGTATAACGCTCTTTTGATGTAATATATAATCCAATGACTGTTTACTAATCTTTCGACTTTTCCCGGTTAGGGGTCGCCACAGTGGAACTCTGGTCCGCTAATGATTGGCAGTAGATTTTTACGTACAGAGTTGTCAGCCCTGACACACAACCTTCAACGAAGGTATGCCCATTCATGCATGTCTCCACACAGAAGATGCTTTAGCTGAGAATCGAACAGGACAACGTCTTACTGTGAGACGACAACGCTATTTACTAAGTGATGTTTATATATTATATTTATCAGTGTAGTGTTATGTTCTGATAATTTGCTCTGCACAACTCTATACATTGTATTACTGGGGTTCTCTGTTAGTATACTTTCTGATAAACCTATTCTGACATTCATAAACTTTTGTACCATCTCTCTTCTCTTACAAAACCCCATATTCTCTTGCTCTGACTCACTGTGCTCCATCTTCCATCTTTAGGAAGAAGCATTAACTTCATTGTCTCCGTATAGTATTACAGTTTAGTTGAGTTTTTTCTCTTTTCTTTCCTTTCAGAGTCTGTGGTCACCTCATCTGCCCTGCCTCTGATATTCCAAGAGCTCTGCCACAAGGCCCAACTTTTAAACATTTTCACTGAGAATAGTGCTATTGTGCTATGTTAGTAAGTTTAACATTAACAGCCTTGCTGTGTATTAACTAAATCCTCCTAGGAGGGCACATTCACCATAATCCTAACCCCACCTACTACAAGCAACATTATTTTTCTTTTCTAGACACTACCCTAATGCCACAATGGCCTACCCCCCACCCCGATAATCTAACTTTTGCTGCCATAAATAGTAGAAGCATAAGAAATAAAACTACTGTGCTACATGCCTGGATTGCCCGACACAAGCCTGACAGTCTCGCTATAACTGACCCAGCATAAACAGCTTTGAAAGTACATCCACCGGCTATACTGTCATCCATAATGACCGTATAAAGAGGAAAGGTGGTGGTATTTTTCTAATATTTCCCAACAACAAGCACATTTTCCTCTACAGCAAATCAGTACCAAAATTCAGTTCAGCACAGCTTCTTATTACTTTCCTGACGATAAACAAACACGTGTTACTGTCCTTTACATCCCTGGTGGTGAAAACAAATACGTGTTACTGTCCTTTACATCCCTGGTGGTGAAAACAAACGTGTGTTACTGTCCTTTACATCCCTGGTGGTGAAAACAAATACGTGTTACTGTCCTTTACATCCCTGGTGGTGAAAACAAACACGTGTTACTGTCTCTTACATCCCTGGTGGTGAAAACAAACACGTGTCACTGTCTCTTACATCCCTGGTGGTGACAATGCAGCCACACTGGAACATATACTACATTAGATAGCCATAACAATTCCACAAGAAAAAATACTATTAGGTGATGTCACTATCGATTGGTTGGATGCAACCAGTAACTCACCTACATCTAGCATTACACGGCTTAACACAACTAATTAATAGCCCCACATATTATAGCAAGACATCAAATTATTTACTAGACTGGATCCTAGTACCACACTGTAGCAAATGCTCCACCACAGGTACAGTGTCAGACTCTCTGTGATCATCTCCCACGCTATACAACCAGACATCTCACATATCCACTCAGGCAGTACGTTTATAAAACACACAATCTAAGTTTAACCCAGAAATATTCATTGCTAACCTATTATTGATTAACTGGAACATTCTAAAAATCCTCCCTTTAGATGATGTTGTAAATGAATTTATTACATTCCTTAATATCCTAAATAGCCTTGCAACCCCTAGAAGGAAAAGATTTAAAACAAATAATGCAGTTTGCCTATTCTAAAAAGAGTAGAATGCTAATGCAAGATAGAGAGAAAGTGTGGAAATAATGTCAGAAATATAAAACATTACAATATCGCAAAAATTTCAGAATGCTTTGCAACCATACTGAAAAACAAATGAAAATAAATATATAACAAGTTTTAGAACAGTATTAACACAACCATAAAAAATTGTGGTTACCAATTAATAAAATGTTACATCCCAACAAAACATTCAACCCTAACCCCTCTCCCAGTAACTCACCACTCAAAACTACAATAGAATTCAACTCATTTCATAGGTAGTACAGTATCTAAACTTAGCCATAACCAGTCTACAGGAAAGTCCTTACAAATAGATGGCATTCCTGAAGAAGTTTGGAAGCTAGGAGGGAAAAACTGATAAAGATTTGGAAGGTTTTGTTTAACAGTATTTTAAGAGAAGTACCACCATCCTGGAAGAAAGCAGTGGTAGCTGTAATACCTAAAGAGGGTAAAGATCCATCAGATCCAGCTTCATACAGGCCCATTTCAGTACTAAACCGTGATTATAAAGTGTTCATGTCTATAATGGCTTAAAGATTGACAAAAGTAATGCCACTGTTTGTAGATATGGATCAGTGTGGTTTTGTGGAGGGGAGGCAAACATTTGACAACATTAACAGAACACTGATGATCCAGAGGGAAGCAGAATGTAAGAAAATACCACTGTTGGTGGGTCTTGATGCAGAGAAAGCATTTAACAGAGTAAGCTGGGACTTTGTGAGCAGGGCAATGGAAGCATTTGCGTTTTCTGAAAAAATTATAAGGTTGATTAGGAGGATATGTGATGGATCAGATGTGAAAATTAAAAGTGGGTGGAGTCCTCTCTAATAATTTCTGCATGAGCAGAGGAACCAGGCAGGGGGTGTCCTCTTTCCCCTTTGTTAATTGCATTATATTTAGAACCAGTGGCAAAGAAAATAAGGGACTCAGAAATTCAAGGATATCATTGGTATGGTAGTCAAGAAACACTGGCTCTATTTGCAGATTATATTATTTAATACCTGACAAAACCAGAAAGAGACATTACAGTGTTGTAGAACATTATGAGACAGTTTCAGATCTTTTCTTGATACAAAATTAATGAAGCTAAAACAAAGGCAATAGTGGTAAATTATGTACCCATACACAAATTGGTTCAGCAATATCCTTATTTATGGGGACGTGATAAAATGACGTATTTAGGGGTACAGATTAAAAATGATTCTAGTGTGGCAGCTAAGGATATATGAGTAAAGATAAAACAGAAGATAATACAAAAACTGAGAAAATGGAAGCTTTGTTATATGGATATGGATAGCAAAATACAAGCAGTCAAAATGTGTTTAGTCTTATACACAAGTCAGGTGTAGTTTTATCAACCAGAGGAGTTGTGGATAGCAATTAATAAAGAGCTGAAGGACTTTATATGGGAGGAGAAGATGCACGAGTCAAGTGGGATAAGCTGATTCTTCCAGTAGAACAGGGCGGATTGTGATTACCTGAGTTGAAGTGGTATTTCAGAGCAACACAATTAAGGCTCCTATAAATATCACAAACAGAAAACTATAATTCAAAGTGGAAAGAGATGATGAAATGGGGGGGCCTCAAGTAGGCTAGAGGGAGTGGGAATATATTGGAGAAAACTGGCAAAGGAACCAAGGTACTGGGAGCAAATAACAAGAGAGGGAATAGTAATAGAATGAGAAGACGCCCAGCACTTATTTGGACTGCAAGTCAGAGATTGCCTTCCATATCAAGGACTGATAGAGTATAGGCAAAAAAGAAAGAAATGGGGGGGGTGTCCTAAACAAAAGACCAGCACTGGTAGAGTTTTTAGTATAACCTAGAACAGAAGCTGTCATTAAAAAAGGAATAATTAGTAGAGCATATAAAATATTGCATGATAACTATAAGAATCAATCAGAGGTGGTTAGAAAGGATTAGGAAGAGAGGTTGGATAAACAATTCACAAAGAAACAATCGGAAATATATGTTTGTCCCCAAACATGCAACAAAATTTAGAAGACTTAGGATTTTTGCTTGGAAATGTTTACATAGCTATTTTTATACCCCAAATACACTCCAGAGAATTTTTCCTTAGGTAGATAGCAAATGTTGGAGGAGTGACGGGGAAGAAAGAGGTACATGGTTGGTAACATATTTTTTGGGAATGCGGTGGGTTGGCGGACTTTAAGAATTTCCTGTGGGGTGCACTGTTGGAGATGCTGGGTGGGCAGATTGGTGTGACGAGGGAGATTTTTCTGAGCTATGATACAGAATGCCTTGCTGTGTCCAATTATGGTGGCTGCCAAAAAAGCAATTACTAGAAAATGAAAATCAGAATCTACACCAACTATATTAGAAGTAGTAAATATAGTTACAGAGATAAAACAACTGGAACTGAGATCTTTTGAAGAGGTTAGGATCAAACTACATAGGAAAAATGGGAATTGTGGGAACAATACATACAGGGGAGGAATGAGGTTTAAAAGAAGGGAGGACTTGAAATGAGCCATGCAGTGTTTGACTGAAAATGATTGGGTAGATTACAAGTGATGTATAATGTTTACAACTTTGAGTGTGTCAGTATGGTTTGTGATGTAAAATGCTTGCAACTAGGAATGTTGGTGTGGTTTGTTTTCATTTATATAAATCTATGATTGCTTATGTTGTAAGTGATGGTTTAATAAAGATGTTTATTGTTTAAAAAAAGGGGTCAGGAATTGAATAATATATGTAATGTTGCTTACATTATATGATATATAGCAATGTATGTGAAGTATAATGTTTGTTAATACAGTTTGATTACTTTTGTATAAATGTAAATTTGCCTGTGTCACAAGTGATAATTCAAAAAAGGTGTTTAAAAAAACTATAAGCCTAGCTATGCCCAAAAGCCATGTATCACCACATTCTGTTTCACCTTCAAACCGATGCCCACATCCAATAAAACTACTCTTAAGCAAACATAAACCAGGCTCTACTTCAGCTGATGACCTTCCAAGCAAATTCCTTAAAATAGCAGTCAGTAGCATTGCCTGTCATGTCTCAGTCCTTATATATAGGTCAGTTCTGGAATCCCACATTCTCTCTTTCTGAAAAAAGATCACACGTTGTCCATTTACACAAAACAGGAAATTCAACTAACATTAGACCTATAGCAATCTTAGCTGCCTTCCCCAAAATACTTGAAAAACATATTCAAAAACAATTGCTGAACTATCTCCTGCAGGATTCCTACACAACACAGCTTCCATCCATCCCATAAAAGCTGCAATTCAACTGTCAATAAAGCTAGAGAAAACAGCAACCAGTCTCCTCTTTATTTTTAGACTTGTCTAAAGCCTTTGTCACAGCAAAGGTCTACTTAAAATGTCCTCACTAGGTCTATTTCAGCCCACCTGTCTATGGTTCAAAAACTACTTATCCAGTAAGTATCAGTCAGTAAAATGGCACCCCACACTCTCTCTTTACCTTCCATTTACCACCGCTGTACCACAAGGCTCTGTCCTTCGTCCCCTCCTCTTTAACATTGTCACCAACATCCTTCACAGATCTATGAAACAGTCCTCCCTAATATAGTACACAGATGACTCTACACTTATATGCATATCTGACACTTCTCCAAAAACTTACTTGGGAAGCTTTAACTGCCACTGAAACATGGCTTTCTAACTCACAACTCTGGTTCAAACCTCCCACCCAAAAAAAAAAAAAAAACTACTACTTTTTCCCTCCCAAATTCCTCTCTGATGAAAAAAAGTAAAATCCTTTCTCTTAATAATACAACCACTTAAGTCACTTTTGATATCAAATTAAGGATGATAGCGAATGAACATCTTAAATTTGACATGCATATACAAAATTGCATTAAAAAAAATCACCAAAAAGTAAGGATGGTACAGGGCCAAAACCTTTCTTACCAATGTAACTAAAACTACACTTGACACTACTTATCTCCACCTGCTAACTACTTTATGGTGCTGCCATCCTTACTAACCTCCAGGCATCACAAAAATCAAAACTTGAACAATGCTGTAATAAAAGTGGCTACATTTCTGGCAAATACCCCTTTCAGAACCCATCACTATATACACAGCTTTTTACCACCTATAAAATTATCCAGTATCCATCTGTTTGTCTAGCACGAAATACCATTCTTCACAACTATGTTCCTCATTGTCATTAGACTCCAGTGACCAAAAACTTCTCTCTGTCCACAGACCTATGAAATCTGTGAGGCACAGTCTGTACTCATACCATGTTGCTATGGCCTGGAACTCCTTACTTGTATCTATCAGGTGAATATCTTCCTTTCAGTACATTAAAACCATTCTGAAAGACTTCCTAGCCAAAATGTGGTTCTGATCTTGGTCAACTCCAGGATAAACTATATCCCTAAATATGAACACGTACCTATGCATACCTTATAGCCACTGTGATACGGCGGTAGCCTCACAGCAAGAGGTTTTCCCGTTCGATTCTCGGCTGGAGTGCCTTCTGTGTGTCCTCCCCACGGTCGAGTGGTCTCCGAAAGACATGCATAAATGGGCATGCCTTCGCTGAAGATTGGGTGTCAGGCTGGCAACTCGGCACCATAAAAATCGGCTGCCAATCATTAACGGACCGGAGTTCCACTGTGGCGACCTCTAACCGGGAAAAGCCGAAAAGACAAACAAAACCTATGCATACCTTATACCGTCTTACTCCCCTTCTTTGCTCATTTCTTTACTTCAGTGTCTCTCTCTCTCTCCCCTACTCTCTTTCTAAATATGCCATAACCTTGTTTTTTTTTCCTCTCTTATTTCATGTTGCAGTTCCTGGTGATGTTATACTAACACCTTTAATTTCTCTATAAAGCGGCTAAAATTTCTCTAAATTTTAAATCATTGTCATATAAGTTGCATCTGTTCTTAAAGAATATTTTCACATTATATCCAATTTGATATAATTATTTAAACTGTATTATTTTTGAAGATTCTAAAGTTTATATTATTAAAATGTTTTGTAATACTTCAAAGCTTTTCTCCCTGGACCTCCCCTGAAAATGTGCACCTACTCAGTCTGACTTTCCTGGTAATCAAATGTCAATGAATAAGTAATAAATAATATTTCTGGAACATCTCTTGTCCAGAATTATTGAGCAGGTAAGTTGAGAAGTATGTGGCTGTGTGTGACATGTTGTATCCAGCTTTCTCTTAGCTTCCTGTCTGTTTACTGCTGCACTCGGCTCCTGATTAGTAGATGAATGCCATGTTCTTCTCTTGTGCATACTGCTATTGCTATGGTACAGTAATGTAGATTATCAGCACAACATTTCTAAGATAGCAGTGCATGAGTGGTTATGTGATCCTTATGAATTGTATTTGAAGCTGAACTGACCCCGGTTTATTGCCATAATGATAAGACATGTACAAAGGTTTTACTAATATGAAAGACTGTATTGTTCTTAATGACGTGCAGTTTAAGCTTTACTGGACTTTCATGCTTCCTAAACAGCACAATAAACTATTATTTGATTTCCTTTTACTGTTTTAAACTTGTGTCTGCAACTGTGTAGCAGTCGAGTTTTACTTACTCACCTCCTCAAAAAATTGATCATGGCCAGTCAGAATTATTAGGGAATTAATTCACTCCACAGTGAATCACCTGTTGGACTGCTTAATCATTTTATACAGCATGACCAAGGCAGAGCTGTAGCCCCCAGTCAAGTAGGGTGAGAAGGACCTTTTACTTCCACATCAAAGCATGTGGGATATAGTTATGATCCACCCTTGGTAAGGCCTGCGCTGTTGGTAGACTTGTCATTACAACATCTTCTGAGAAGCTGAGGTGCTGTAAAGTAAATTTCCTTGTGTCATCTCTTAGATGCGTGCTTGTTGATAGCTTTATTGTTTTGTATTTATGCTTTTGTTGACCAGGTTTGTCCCATGAACCAAGTGCCCTCTTTTCAGGGGAGACCCAAGATGGTATTCCTATTAACGAACCGGATTTTGGCCAGGGCACCAAGGAGCCTCACCTACTCTTTTTTTTTGTTAAGTGCTGTGGGATATTTTGCATTCACCTGAGCTACCACAGTTTCAGGCATATGGGGACCTCTCTGAAGGACGTTGCAGTCAGGAGTTACCCTGGTATTCACCAGTAAACATATGAACAATTGGGCTCATAGTAAAAATTGTGAGAGATAGGTACTGTTGCACATTGTTTGGCTGTAAGGAAAGCTATAATACCACTAACAGATTTCCATTTGCTTAGCTATGTTTTGTGGTATAATTCTAAAATAAATGCTGAAGTAACTTGTGATCGGTACTATAAACTTGTAAGAAACCAGTGATCGGTACTGTAAACTTGTAACAAGAGACACATTGATCCTACGTCTTTCTACTGTCTCCTACTAGTGCTTGAAGATCACAGGCTCTATGTTTTGATCTACCAAGAACTAGATCTACTCCATTCATTTCTTTTTTCAAAACAGGTTTATTGTTTTAACATATAAGAGAAATAGAACAATTTTATGCAAGTAATTAAAAATAGGTATTATTATAATATTCAACAAAACAACTAAAGTATTTACAAAGACATCCACTACAATCAGATCAATTAATTAAACTAAAATACCATGCTATTGAAATTAAATTTTTTTTAACAAATTTTGTAAATTATCCCATGCAATATAATAAGATGTTTTTCTATTTGTTCTTGTCCTAATTGTGTTTATTTCCATATGGCACACTATATTCATAACATTTTTAAATTCATTGAACGAAGGAGGTGTATCTGAAATCCAATTTCTAGTTATTATTTTCCTAGCCACTGCTAGAATAGACCATAACAAGGGAAGCTTAACCTTTTTAACACTTTGAGGTACAGGTGTGTTGAATAATATAAGAGATTTAGAAATAATTAAATTATCTGTACTCCATTCATTTCTGATACCTGTTTTACCCTGTTTATGATTACAGAGAAGCTGGAGTTTGCTCAGCTGGCAAACAGGTTAATGTTTGCAGGCAACACTGAGTGCAATGCCAGTCCATCATAGGATGCACTTCTGTGTACAGCATCATGTGTGTGTGCACTACATCCACACAATGGCAATTTGGAAGCGTGCTAGTTGAACCTATTAGCATGTCTTTGGAATGTTTGAGAAAACTAAATCCTCCGGCAAAAGCCCATGATGACACAGGAAGGATATGCTGACTCCACAGGGAAGTCATCCTGGCCAGCAATCCAGCCAGAGAAGCACGTGCTGTGAGCCAGCAGTGCTATTGTGCCTTCCCATCTCGACTGCTTTCCTTTATCTAGTAATAGCCACATAGATACTCTTTACCTCCTATCTGCTGAGCTCTTACACTGTTTACTTCATTATTGCATTCCTTCTGTGGAAGTATGCTAATCATATTTGGTATGTTTTGCATTACATATTCTGTACGGTGCAGTATTGCAGCCTTAATTGTCAGAGACACAGCTCTCCTGAACAGTAACAACATTATGTTCCAGGTTTGTTTAATAATGTGTCCTTAGCCCCGAGTACCGCCTCACAGCACTGTGGTAGTAATTTGTAGGCAGTTACACCCGAATCCCTTCCACAAGCACATCTAACTTTACAGGCTAATTATAGCTCCACTGTTAAAAAAATAACTTGAAAAAGTACCTGAACTTTTTCAAGTACTTTCTCAACTTGCTTTTCAGTGTGGAGTTACCTGACAAATTGGTTGTAAATACAGTAAGGCAATTCTCCACAGATTGCTAATAGCGGCAGTCAATCGGATTATTTGAAGCCGCCACTTGCATAAATCCACCCCCAGTCTAATTTTCAGAGAATTGAGCAGTAGCAATTCCCTTTCGGGTTCTGATATTTTTACATAGTTGCAACTGGGTCCTGCCATTTATTTGGACTGAACATCTATTTCTGTGTGCCTGTTTGCGAGTCTGGAGTAGAGGTACTATCAAAAGCTAACAAGTGGGTAGTGCAGACATAATTAAGCTACAGCTATAATGGAGTCAGTTTAGAGAGTGTGCAGGTGAGTCATGTACTGCAAATGCTATTGTGGCATCCATTTGCTGCAGCTATGCAAAGTCTGTATGTCTACCACGACTTGCTTTTCTAACAAGAACAATAATTGCATCCACAAGCAACTTTCTCCAACCTCTGAAAATTCCCACGAAAGTTTCACTCCTTAATTTCCAGGTTCTTGCACATTAATAACTGGCCAGAGACTGTTGCCAGATAATAATAATAAATTGATACTTGGTGTTATCGTAACCACATTTCAAACAGGAGAAGTTGCTCTTTTCCAAACCGTTAAGCTGTTTCTCCTGTTTGACATCGGATTGCATTGCATAATAGGTAAATGACACTTAGTCCGACAGGAAATAGACGAAATCAAACACGTATTTATAATTTTTTTGGAAAGCTAACTATTTGAAAGAAAATGAAAGGTTACGTTTGCTTACAATGCAAGCACTTTTGCAGAATAGAGAAGCAGGGCCGAGTACATAAGCAATGGCAGAGAATCATTGGCAAAATGTGTTAATTAGATAAATGCAGACCATAAGCTGTGATGAACCCACGCTATTCATCCGAAATAAATGACAAGTGTTAAAAACAACCTCAAGAAGTAAAAAAATAAATAAATAAATAAGGTCAACAATTCGGTGAAATAACAAAACCAGTGTGTTTAACAGCTGGTACTCCTAACGCATATTTGCACATAAAACTCCTGGCCATCTTGTATAGACGTTTTAATAACACACATAAGTCATTACCAGCAGGAGTGTGTAATGACGGTAATATAGTACATTCAGACAAACTTATTAGTAACAACTTCTCAAAACATATAGGTTTAACCACTTCCAAAATGGAGCTGACGAAACGTGCCACATCAAGTACGATATGAAGCTATAAAACTTCAATTGTGATAAACAGTCCAGACTTTGTCGGCTGTTCATCAGTGACAAGTAAACAATACAAGACGATATGCTACCAACATTCAACTACTAACTTCACAATATTACAAAGAATGCATAAAGTACACTACACTGAGTAATGTTACACTACTGAACACAGCATTAGCAAAAAAAAAGAAGCTTCCACTTTTTGAAAATATTTTCGTCAAACTGTTGCAGGTTAAAAATGTGGTCGTGATAATTCGTAAGTACCTAATAACTGAATCCACAAACAACTTTCTCCAACCTCAAAAAATGTCCGCGAAAGTTTGTTAATGCCGGATGAGAAATTCCGATTGGAGAAAAGACGGTGTCAATCACGATGGGCATCCCCTTTGTGCTGCGCATGCGCGTTCGTCTCTCAGGTTAACAAGCAGTTGAATATAAAGTGTGCACTTTATGTGGTTATCTATGCACAGAAGCAGAGTTTGTGGTATAATATCGCTGCGGATGTAAAACCCTCTGAGGCTAGTCATTCTTATAACACATGGTATTAGATAAGAGGAAGTGCAAGAGATTACATGTAAGAAACCAAAAATACCAAGACAACAGCTAAAGTGAAGGGATGTAAGAAATAGATAAGCCTTGAATGTGGCTAGCATAATAGGAAAAAGTGAAGTTCAGAAAGCAAGTATGTACAAATTAAATATTAAAGCGTCTTGTACCGGCAGTTTTATCATTAAAATCAGCTCGCAGCTGTAAATCGTGGTTTTTATATTGAGCTAAAACATTAGCGCCTGTACACTAAGATACAACAGAGCATTTCAAGCTTGTTTTTTGCAATCTGTTGGTTCACTTGACTTTACTGCTGGTTTACTTTTTGTAGTAAACTGGAGGGTTGAGGTCTGGCAGTCCTGTGAACAAAATGACTTTTTATTTGTAGTTCAGCTATTCAACTGTTTGTATCAGGCTGCTGAAATACTTTAGACAATCCAGGATATATGGGGCTAGTAATACTTCTACATAAGAGATAATGGAGTTGCATTAGAGTAACAGCTTATCAGTCTTTATTTTCTCTTGGTGGCTAATCTAGGAGAAGTGCTATTGTGACTGTCTTTGCATTTGGTGGATTGCTGCAGTATGTATAGCAAGGGGACTCTAATACATTAGTGGAAATGTTGCTTAATGAAGATATAAAGTGCTCAACAGACACTGTTTAAGTACATGCGATTTGTGCTTGCAAAAGTAGCAGAAAGCTAAGTCCCCAGTACGTATTTTTGTTCAAATACATCTGTTCTTTTGTGATGAGAAGGGGTTACATTTAAGTGCCATATCATTCAAGAAGTATTAATACCATTCATACATTTCACAAATATTCCAAAGCCATTATGTTTTATGATGTTTCATGCCTTGCCAGAACACTCTCCTTTAAAGTGATCGGTCCATTTTCTGGACTGATTTGTTAGTTATGTTGGAATGCCAATCAACCTTGACTTGGACTATGCATTTATTATGAAGTTAAGTCAGTTATATATTTACATGCATAAGGGATTTGTTTCTACTGTTTATAAATGTTTAGGTTTTATTATGATTTTGTCCCTTTCATGTAAAGCAGCAACAGAAACAAGTGTTTTGGTTTGCTTATTTTTATCACCACTGCCTGCCAGCTATCAGTCATCCTACTTTTCATTGGACCAGTCATTCTTCCATACAGAGTTAGTCATGGAAAACCATTACCTAGACTGTCATGTCTTCTTGATAAAGGCTTAAGTCCCCACTCTATATAGCTGATGTGTAAGTCTGCCTGTAAAAGGGCTTGGTATAGTTTTGTTTGTGGCTTTGTGCACATTTTTGCACACACCCCAACAAGACTACTGATTATTATAGCATGACAGAGCCAAGTACATGTGCATGTCCTTACCTGCATGCTGCACCTTAATTCTTGCTTTACCACAGCAAGCCATTGTCATACCAGTCCGGACCACTTCTTTAAGCCAAAATAGGCAAGTCAGCACTGACTGCTTACTCCCACCTTCCCCAGTAATGCCAATGAGTCAAAACAGTGTGATTCTGATTTGTCTCCCTTCTGAAGTTACACAACTACAGCATGTTGTCAAAGGTCAAGGATGCATTTGTAAGCTAGACTTGAATTTAATATGATTGCCTTATTAATTTTTCCTTTTGCAGTCAAAAGAGTTCATACTTGGATAAGGGGACTGTGATAGGAAAAGTTGTTCCATTTCTGTAGTTTATTTATGGGGAGGCAGAGTGGGAGTGGGGGGATGAAGTCTGAGCTAAATTTGTCAGCCAGCAAATTCATAATTTCCTCTGCTCAGTAAAGGTGGCACCACTGATCACCAGTTTGGCACACTGATGTGTGCTGCCTTTGAGGCTTTGGACATAGCTGTAGAAGACATTGTGTTTGGCCTTAGCCTGTGAGGCTATCATAGATTCATACTAGGCTATCTGCCCTTGTGAGCCATTTTAAGCCTAGCCAATTATCCCCTGTTAGATTCAAACCCTGTACCTTGTGTTTGTAAGGCAAACACCTTAACCATTAGGCCACCCTCCTAACTCAAAACACTGCCTCAGCAAGGCTCAAACCCAGGACCCTGTACACTATAGTTACAGTAGTTAACCACTAAGCCATCATAGCAATACAATTTTGTAATTGGCCTTGTTGGACTTAATTAGTGCTCTAAGTTTCCTGTTTAGTTTAGAGAACTCCTATTATTATGGGAGTTGTTGTTCTTCATGTTAGCTTCCCACAAGTGTAGTTTGTTTGTATAGTTTGTTTTGGGCTTACTTCAGGATGTATGGCTATGACATTATTAGATGGCATTGATTGTAGTTGTAAACCTACATTGAAATGTATGGCTGCTATCCTTACAGGTACAAAACCAACGACCGGTAAAAACTCTACTGATTTATAAATCTTGTATATAAAACAGTAAGAAGGGGAAAAGTGAAAGTGTTGGTCAGACTTGTAGCATAGCTACTCACCGGAGATGTATTAGTGAAACATGATAAATACTTACACTATCACCATACTAACAGGGAGTGATTTCAATCATAAAGTGGAACATATCTCAGATATAGAGGGGAATAGGATGTCTATGCATAATTAATTTCAGCTGCCTGGGCTGTAACCGGTTCACTACATTTTAGAAGAACTGCACCCCTAGTTTCCTAAAGATGTATCATTAGCAGAAGTAGGAAGTTAATTTATAAGTTTTATACCGTGTTATTTATTTTTTTGAAGATGGCAAAATGTTTTCATATGTACATAGTGTGTGTGTGTGTGTGTGTGTGTGTGTGTGTGTGTGTGTGTGTGTGTGTGTGTGCGTGCATATATATATATATATATATATATATATATATATATACTTGTACACTACTTCTGACATGGAGAAACCATATATTTTGGACAATATTTCTTCGTCAGTCATGTGTAAAATTTAGGTGAGAGGAAGGGTTCAGTAATATACAAGTAATATACAACTTTTACAGAATTACCCTGGTCTTTTTCTGACAGACGGTGATTACTTAATCTTACATTACACCTGCACCAGGAATGTAATAAATGTTTGCTCACAAAGTTATGTGCAGCAATTATCACCTTTGTATGAGCATGCAGAACCTCACAGTTATGAAATGCAAGTCAATATCACATTATTTGTTTACAATATGTGCAGTTACAGTATAACACAGAGTCATTATCACTTGTCAGGTACAACTGTTCACATTACTAAGTCATTATCACCTTGCAAACACAGGTATGGGACACTGCAGATGCCCTCGAGTGCTACTAATAATTGTCATATACTGTTGTATAAGTCTGCTAGGGAACATGTTAACATGCTGAGTAAAACCTCATTTTAAGATAGTTATTTTACCATCTGTATGCCGTACGCATGTACAGATATCATAGTTTAAGACTTGGGTTATGAAAGTTATAATATGTTTTCATAGTTTGCTAAATAACTTTCCTAAGGAGCAAGTTATTGTGCTAAGTAATACCTCATTTCGAAGACAGTATTAATAATTACAGCATAGTAAAACTGTGTCTGTATCTTGCACACATGTACAGATATCAAAGTTTTGTTTAGCACCTAGGTTCTGGAAATTATGATTTTTTTTCATATTTTGGTAAATAACTTTGCTAGGGAGTATGTCAGTGTACTAAGTAATACCTAATTTTGAAGACGGTAGTAATAATTACTGCATGGTAAAACTGTCTAAGTTGTACACATGTATAGATATCAAAGTTTGTTGAGGACTTAGGTTATGGAAATTATGCTTTGTTTCATATTTTGCTAAATAACTTTGCAAGGGAGCATCTCATTGTGTGAAGTAATACCTCATTTTGAAGACAGTGTTACTGCTTACTACATGGTAAACGAACTGTGTCTGTGCACTGCACACATATACAGATATCACTGTTTGTTTAGTCTTGTACGATTATGAAAATTATACATTTCCAATACTTCTCATTATTATGCCCATATCTTTATAAGGGAGCATGGTGATGACACAAATGATGCATAGTTTTGAAGCTGACATTGAGCCACACAACATGTACACTGATATGTAGCCTCTGTCTGTTACAGGCGATGAGATATGCGTTATTTATTGATTATGAGAAATATATTAATCATATTTCTGTGAATATCTCCATAAAGGAGCATCACACAGTGATGGTTAAGGTATCATTTTAAAGCTAATATTCAGACAAACAAATTAAATACAAATTGTAAGGGTCTACATGGTACCTTGACCAAGATATTGTGCTATGTTTTCCCAAAAAGGTAAAAAATATGCACAATATTGGCATGCCTTGGCAAGTATTTAATACTGACTTAAATACACGCTATCAACATTTATACTGTTAAACTGCTGAACAACTTTCACATTTACAGTTTTAATCTAGCTATTATGGTTAAAGATTTATGAACATGTGTTTTCTATATGGTATTACAAATGGTTTATCTGAAAATGAGCTCAGGCTGCACTGTTGTTCCTATGGTGGCAGTAAGCAGGCAGCATTTTCTGAGCTGCTCCGGAGTGAATGCCTATGAAGGTTGGCTTCTGTAAATCTGTAATCTGATGTTATCCGTTTTCACTCTGTCCTCAACCTGTGGGGCTGGTTCCAATCCTTGGACATGACTCGGCCTTACCATACCTTGTGGTAACCAAAAAAACTGTTGAGTTTATCCCTTACCCACAGTGCACCTATTGCAGTTACCCCAGATCTTGTTTGCTGCTTTGCGAGTTAGACGTGGTTATCAGTGCTCATGAGCAAGATAAGTTGTTAATTATTTGATATTTCTTTTAAAACTTTTACTTGTTAATAACTTTCTTCTTTATCCCTTTATTATCCCTTCCCTAACAACTTCGTTTTGAACTGAGTCGCTATCTCTTTTTTGATTTAAGAACTCTCGTACATTAAGTACTTTTTGAATACTATTGCTAGTATTCACTTTCTTCTACACATCGGTGTAGCCTGCTAATAATCAGTCGATAACTCCTTTTCTGTTTCCTTTTCATCTCTTAAAAAAAAAAGTTTTAAATACAGATTCTTAAACCATCCCTTTTCTGTTACATCTGTCTATCTGGCTTTTGCATGTGAGAATGGCAGAGAAAGAGAGAGGCCCAGCTGGGTTTAAACATTGTCTGAAGTGGGGTCCTAAAATACCTTACTCTAACTCATACTTTCTTTGCGTGTGCTGTTTGGGACCCCTCCATCTTCAAGAGGATTGTTCCATCTGCCATTCTTTTAGTCACAGAGCTCTTGTATTGAAAGGCTTAATTCCATCTTCTTTTGTTGAAGCAATATCTGGAACTTCTGAGAAATTAAAAGGCAAATCTGACCTTCCTAACCCTTCCTCTTCTTCCTCCTTCAGGCTTTCAGAGAAGGCCAAGAAGAGAAGTGCTTCAGTTCTGACATCTCCTTCAGCTTCAACAGCTAAGAAAACTAAATCTTCAGTTCCGTCCTCTTTCATTGGAACCGACTTTAAAAATGTCAAAAACCTTTGCTTTGACTGATCTATCAGACCCAAGAAGAGAAACTAGTCCTCCTTTGGAATCGACCCTTTTGGCTCTGAAAACAGATGAAAAAAGATTTATTTTGGTGCTGAGATCCTCAGATCCAACACCACAGTTATAGGATTCCGCAAAAAGTCTTCTTCCAAGAACTAGTTAGTTATTCACCCTTCATCGATCCCTTTCCAGACAGACTTCCATCACCATTCTTGGAGAGATCTAAATTACTTTCTGTGATGTCAGCCTGTTCCTGTAAATGTCTAACTGAAGATTATTTGGAGAGACTGGTGAGAAAAATCCTTTGGGCACAAGGTATGACAGGATCCAACTCAGTACCTACCCTGAAGGGTTAAGGATTCCATTCTTCAGCTAGTCCCCCTTTACTTCCTCCTCTAAGTTCATTTGAAGGCTTATAGACCACAGTTTTGAGCTACCTAGTGCTGTTTGTGTCAGTACCAAAGATATCTTTATCTTCAGAACAGGTTATTGCTCTGAACTCTTCGGTTCGGTCAGACCCGGAGACCTCTTGGGACCGTATCTGTCCTGTGGTTCCGAGAGGCTAGAGTTAACTCCTTTGTTTTTCAAGCCTTCTCTGCACCTCAGAGCTTTGGCATGGATCAGCTTGGCTCTACCTTCTGCTTTGAGAGGGATCTCTTTGGAGTGGGAGGTGACATTGCTTCCTAGCCCTACCCGTTTGGATCCGTGGTCCCTCCTTTCTCTGAGTGGATCAGCTTTTGAGGCAATGGAAAAAGTTATGACTGTAGCAGGCAGTCAGTTAGCCCCGTCCTACTTGGAACACACATCTCTGTCACGTCTATGTTCAGAGTCTCAACCATTGCCTCCATAAGGATAGAGAGTACCAAAACCTCAGGAGGCTCAAAAGGGAATGCCCTCTTCTTCTAATACTCCCCTAGATCATCTCACTGAGGAGATCCCTAAGAAGAAGAAGAAGTGTAAGAGGAAGCACTTGGACTCCCCAGAGGGATCTATCACAGAAGACACAGACTTCGATGAGGGAGAAGGATCTCCAAGATCACTTCCTGATGATCTCTTCTTTGGAGACATCCTAGAAATCGTAAAACAGAGAGGCGAATGGAAGTCCAGCATTCCTTCATCTGAGGAGTCAGTATACTTGAAGGCTTTTGATACCCACCCATCTATCTCCTGGGTAACTCCACCCACCAATGAGCTCATTGAGTTGATCTTTCAGTGGGCATGGAAGGCCCCGGAGATCTGATAAAATTATCACTGCCCTGGAGGATAAACAGTTCGAGTCAAAAGGTTTGCCTGTTGATGCTATAGTCATAGTGGCAGTAACAAAAAAGGAACTAGCTGAGGAAAGTTCCTCTATCCATCCATGCAACAAGGAGTCTTGGGAGATGGATAGGTTTAGGCTTCAACGACCTTTGAATTATGGTCTTTGAATTTCTTGGCGCACACCACCAGACTGCAGAAGGATCTGAGTAAGGAGTTTTCAGATACTTTTTCAGGATCTGTCTCTGAAGAGGTTCAGGGAGCTGTTGCCTCTCAGTTGGCCACCCTACAGTCCATATCCAACTCATCCATGAGGCTCATTTCTCATGCAGCTGAAGGGATGACAAGAGCAGCAGGTTTAGGTGTTGTCATCAGGAGATACACCTGCCTGTGCTTATGTGATTTTGTGGAGCCCTTCTAGTCTTTGTTTATCAGTGCTCCCTTTCAGGGCATATCCTTGTTTGACTCTAAAGTTAAAGAAACTTTGTCCATGTGTGAGAAAGATGGAAAGAACCTGTCTTGTATATGCGTATGTTTTTCCACTCCTCAGTAATCCTTTTCAGGGAATCAGTGAAGTAGTGGAAAGACATGGTTCAAAAAGTCTCAGTGGTCCTTTCAAGACACATGTGGGGGTGGTTCTCCCAGGGGCATAGGGGGAATCTTCAATGGAAAATGACGGCCTCTTGCAGGAGGAGGCCCACAAAACCAAGGGGACAGAGATTATTTCTATGGTAAACCCTTTCAGTGCTTCCAAAAGGAGGCCCAATTGTTTTCCTCTGGAGGCAGTTTGGGGTCAACTATTCCTGCATGAGAGAGCCTGGCTAGACGTAACATCAGATACTTGGATGCAGACGAATGATTTCCAGATTCATAGATTCATAGATTAGTACTACGCTAACTGCCCTTGCGAGCCATTTTAAGCTTAGCCAGTTATACCTTGTGAGACTCAAACCCTGCACCTTGTGTTTGTAAGGCAAACACCTTAACCATTAGGCCACCCTCCCACCATATTATACCCTTTTGTGAAAGAATTCCTGATGTCCCACCCGATCAGAGGGAACAAGTAATACTAAAAATTCAAGGACTGCTAGAAAAAGAGTCATTCAGGAAGTCCCACTGGGCCAGAGAAAATCCAGAGCTTACTCGGAATTCATTTTAGTGCCAAAAAAGGCAGGGGACTGGAGACCGATTTTGGATCTCAGTGTTTTCAACAAGTCAAGTTCCGGATGGTCACGGTTCAGTCCATTCTTTCATTTTTTTGGAACAGGATGACTGGATGTGCTCAATAGACTTTCAGGATGCGTACTATCATATAAAGATGGACAGGCAATCCAGAAGGTTTCTACATTTATTATCAGTTCAGAGTTCTGTCCTTTAGTCTCACCACAGCCCCCAGGGTGTTCACCAAGTGCATGGCAGTAGTAGCGGCTCACTTGAGACTGCTGGGATTCTGGGTATTTCTGTATTTAGACGATTGGCTCATTATCGCTCCAACCAGGCATCAATTGTTAGAGGCAAGAGAGCAGATTCTCCTGACATGTTCCTATCTGGGGACAACCATAAACTACGAAAAATGTTACCTTGAACCAACTCGGACCTTAGAGTTCATAGGAGCTATCCTGAACACAAAGACAACAATAGCCTGTCTTCCCCCACTGAAAATACAGAAAATCAAATCACAAGTCATGAAGATAATCAACAGCAAGAAAGTATCTGCATGCCCAATTCTACAGGTCCATGGCAGCAGCTATAATGCTAGTCCCCTTAGCCAGAATTCACATGAGAATTTTACAATGGCTGCTTGCAACACAATGGTCAATACTATACCAACCAATGTCAACTTTGATTGCAATCACCAACATTTGCAAGTGAGATTTCAAATGGTGGATTCAATTGAATGAAATTCTAAATGGCCACCCCCCCCCCAAATCAAGGCCACAATGACCACAGATGCTTCCCAGTTAGGGTGGATGAGCATTATCTGGGGAGCACTGTCCAAGGCACTTAGTCCCCCGTAGAGTCCAACTTTTATATCAGTGTTTTATTGATGTGCTTTTAGCATTGCAGGCCTTCCAGGATGCCCTCCCTTCAGGAACAATTGCAGTTTAAACGGACAACATGTCAGTAGTTTGGTACGTTAACAGGCAAGGAGGAACCAGGTCCTATCCCCTGTACTGAGAAGCTCTCTGTGTGTGGCAGTGGGTGATCTCATCCAACTGCTTTCTCATAGAAATACCTGGACATCTTGAACCTCAGGCTGACATCTTGGTTTCTCCAATTTCATTAATAGCCAGACAATCTCTTCACCTGCCCAACACATACTTTTCGCCTCTCACAAAGCATCTACGCATAAACTTTACAACAGTAAATGGAAAAGGTTTGTCTTTTGGGCACGTCAAAATAATGTTACCTAGTCATAAGATTCTCAAATTTATAGCCTCACTGTTCAATGAAGGGTCTCTGTCTTCTACTATTAGAGTTCAATTAGCAACTATATCCAATTTTCGTTTTGGATTTGAAGACTCACCACTTGATTCTCACAAACTTTGTAAAGCTTTTTTTGATGGGTACTCTTCTTTTAACGCCTCCTTACAAAGATCCAACCCCTCCTTGGGACCTGAACTTGGTGTTGCAAGCAATCGTACAACCTCTTTTTGAACCAGTCTTAAGTTCCTGTCCTGGAAAACGATTCTCTTAGTATTTTATTTATTACTTTTGTTAACTGGGTTAGTCTGAGCCAAGGGCCCTTTTTTCATCAGAGACCTGAGAAGACTAGTAACTGTAACTTCCACCAGACATGCTTTTTCCATGTTATATTTTATATCAGAAAATCTGACCAGTTATTTATCTCTTACTCAAATACAAAACTAGGAAAACCTGTGAGCAAAGTAACATTGGCTAGATGGTTAACAGATTGCATTTATTTCATCTACAACAAATTGGGGTTTCTTATTGAAACCTTTGAAAGCACATTCAACTAGAGCTGTAGCAACTTCAGCTGTCTTCCAATCTAGCGCTTCCATTGATGATATTTATGCAGCAGCGACCTGGGCTGCTCCCCATTCTGTCATTACTTATTACGAACTGGATCTGGGCTCCAGGGGAAGAGAATCATTTGGTTCAGTGGTGCTCACGGACATCCTTCCATAGTCACTGTAACAGGAATATCCTTTCTAAAAAAAACTCCAGCTATACTCTGTGGCATATCGTCTACTCAGAGGTGATCTCTGCTTAACATACAAGGCCATGTCAAACTTGAGCTGTTGGACATGCTCCACTTAAAGAAATCCCAATCCCTCAGAGTCACACGCTCCAGGGATCTAAACCTTGTCATCACAATGAACAAAACATGCTGGAGGGATAGGTTCCTGACTCAGAGACTCCTCATACTCTGGAATAGACTGCCCATACATGTCAAGCAGAGCGCCTCCTTGGCCCTCTTCAAAAGGAACCTTGACGATTGGATGTGAAATAGGAAATTCACCCCGGGGATCATGTCAGTTGCTCTGCTAGACAGGGGTCCAGGGAAGTAAATATTGTGGGAAGAAATATCCAGGGAATTGTTATGGCTAGGCTCATAAAGGCTCTAGGGCTGATAGCCTAGTACCAGCCTATGAGTCCACCCAGGGTCTACGGTAGCTGGGAACTCTGTCCCACAGAGTTGAGGATAGAATGAAAATTGACAACATTAGATAAAGAAGTTATGTACTCACCATAATGTTCCATCTGTGTTGTCCATTTTCATTCTTCCTCAACTCCCCTCACTCCAGCCCCCATACCCTTGGACTTCTAGAGGAATGGATGACTAGCAGATTATTATCCTTGGAATGTACCTGTGGTTCCAGATGTAGTCTCAATGAATGTCTTATGACTAATCTTTCCTTTGGTCTATCAGCAAACTCGATCTGAGATAACTGGAATAGGTGCATTGTGGATAAGGGATAAGCTCAAGAGTTTTTTGGTTACCAGGAGGTATGATAGTGGCCGAGGCGGTTCCGATGATCAGAGTTGAACCCACAGGTTGAGGAAGAATGAAAATGGACAACATGGATAGAACATCATGGTGATTACATAATTTATTTTTTATCTTTTTACCTAGTGCTTGCCCTCTCAAAGTCCAGCTTGCTTTTTTCCTCTTTGTCATTTAACTGTCTGTCCTATATTTAAAATTGGTACTTTGCCTTACTATGAAGTATTGCTGTTTAGTCTTTGATTTGGTCTATTTTTTTTCTGCCATTTGTCCTCTTTATTATGCATTCTATAATTAACATCTTTGTTGATCTGTATTCAGATTTTCTGTCTTCTTTATGTTTCCAGTTCTTTATCATGGAACTTATAAACAAAAACATTGGTAACCTCCAAACTCGACCCCACCCAGTTCGGGTTTGTAAAAGGCAGATCATGTCTCCTAAACCTGATTGACTTCTTTGAAGCAGTCACCAAAGCCGTAGACTAGGGTAAGGTAGTTCACACAGCCTATCTAGATCTCACCAAGGCTTTTGACACCATCCTCCACTCTGGAATTATAAATAAACTCACAAAACTAGGTATAAATCCCTATGTCACAAGATGGGTTGCCAACTGGCTCACTGACAGAACCCACACTGTGACAGTAGCAGACTCCAAATCTGACTCCAGACCAGTGACAAGTGGAGTACCTCAGGGTTCAGTCCTGGGTCCTCTCCTGTTTGGCATCTACTTTTCTGAAGTACAGGCTAGCACAGATGGCCTTTGGCTAATGAAGTTCGCAGATGACTGCAAACTGGGAGCCATAGTTGAGTCCCCAAATGACATGGACATCCTACAAAAGGGCCTCACGGAGACAAATGCCTGGTGTCAGTGCCATGGCCTCAAGCTCAATGCCAAAAAGTGCATCGTCATCCCCTTTGGTAAAAACTCTGTACCCATGAGCTACCACATATGTGGTAGTCTACTTAATGCTGAAAGTGTGATGAGACCTTGGGACACAGGTGGACAGTAGCCTCTCCTTTGATAAACACATTGCCACAGTAGTCAGGAAATCCTTCTACGTGGCACCACCTCATCACAAAAGGGTTCTCATCCAGAGAGGTCATTGTTCCCCTTTACTCGTCACTTATCAGACCCATTATAGAGTACAACGCCCCTTTTGGTATGTACCTCACAAGACATCTACAACAACTGGAAAGGCCACAGAAATACCTCACAAAGAGAATTACTGGCCTCAAACAGATGCCCTACGCAGACCGTCTAAAAAAACTCCAACTTTACTCCATCGCATCTCGCCTACTTAGAGGCGATCTTTGCCTAACATACAAAGCTATGTCAAACCCTGAGCTGTTGGACATGCTCCACCTAAAGAAATCCCAATCCCTCCAAGCTACACGCTCTAGAGACCTAAACCTTCTCACCACAATAAATAGGACATGCCGGAGGGATAGATTCCTATCCCAGAGACTTCCCATACCCTGGAACAAACTACCCATCTATATTAAACAAAGCTCCTCATTAGCACTCTTCAAGAAAAATCTTGATGATTGGATGGGAAATAGGAAATTCACCCCAGGGATCACCTCTGTGGCTCTGCTCGACAGGGGCACAGGTAAATAATTTTCTTGGGTGGCGAAAGCCAGAGTATCTTTTTGGCTAGGCTTGTATAGGCCCTAGGGCCGATAGCCTAGTACCTACCTATGAACCATTGTTAATGAATTCAGTGTTTTGTATGTCATTATGTATGAATCTTTTATTTTATCCCTGTCATATGTTGTTTCTTTGTATATTATATATTCCTTTGGCCAAGTCATTTCTGAAAAATGTAACCTGTGACCATTTAATTTCTCTGCTTTAACAAATAACAGATAAAATATAACTAAACGCTAATCTTGACTAATGATGATTTCAGTTTGTAGACTTCACATTTTGTTAATGGTAGTATGAAGCTAGGACATTAACTCAGAACAAATGATAAAAGTAACTTAGAGGCCACAGAAAACAACTTGGTTTGATGTTTCTTAACATAACAAAATAGATATTTTAAATGAAACTGGCAAACAAGTTGCTGTCTTATTCTAGGATAATGAAACAGAAATCATTCTGATATTGATTTTTATGGGCTGAATATACCATAGCAGTTCAATGCGGAGGCCTCTGTCACTCAGTACGGGGGTCCAGGTCTCTATCCTGGCCTGTGGTTACTCTTCCCCTAGTGTCTGTGTGGGTTTTCTCAGGGTATTTTGGTTCCCTCCCACTTTCATAGGTTCATAGGTAGGTACTAGGCTATCTGCCCGTGGGCATTTATAAGCCTAGCCAGAGTGTGTCGGCTTTCGCCTCCCCATTGATTAATTAACTGAGCCTCTGTCAAGCAGAGCTAATGAAGTGATCCCAGGGGTGTATTTTCTTTTACCCATCCACTCGTCAAGGTTTCTCTTGAAGAGTGTTAGTGAGGGGCTCTGCCTAATGTAGATAGAAATTTTGTTCCAAAGCATGGGGAGTCTCTGTGACAGGAATTTGTCCCTCCAGCATGTTCTATTTATTGTTGTGGTGAGGTTTAGCTCACTAGAGCATGTGGCTTGCAGTGACTTGGATTTCTTTAGGTGGAGCATGTCCATCAATTCTGAGTTGGACATGGCTTTGTAAGTCAGGCAGAGATCATCTCTGAGTAAGCGATATGCCACTGAGTACAGCTGGAGTTTTTTCAGTCGGTCTGCATAGGACATATGTTTGAGGCCAGTAATCCTCTTGGTGAGGTACTTTTGTGGTTTTTCCAGCTGTTGGAAGTGTCTTGTGAGGTACATCCCAAATGGGGCATTGTACTCTATGATGGGTCTGCTGAGTGACGAGTAGAGGGGCACTATAACCTCTTTATTTCTAGATGCAAACCCTTTAGTAATTAGATGGGCCACATAGAAGGATTTCCTAACTACTTTGGCAGTATGATTGTCAAAGGAGAGATTACTATCTACCTGGGTCCCCAGATCTCTTATTACCTCTTCTGTATTAAGGGGGCTGCCACCTATGTGGTAATTCATGGGTGTTTTGTTTTTCCCAAATGGGATGACTATGCATTTTTTGGCATTTAGCTTGAGGCCATGACTTTGACACCAAGTCTCCGTCTCAGTAAGGCCTTTTTTGGAGGATGGCAGTGTCAGCCGGAGAGTCAGTTATGGCTCCCAGTTTGCAGTCATCGACGAACTTGGTTAGCCTGTGTTTGCCTGTACTTCTGAGAAGTATATGCCAAACAGTAGGGGTCCCAGGACCGAGCCTTGCGGGACACCACTTGTGACTGGTTTAGAGTCGGACCTGGAGCCTGCTATTCTTACCACGTGAGTTCTGCCTGTAAGCCAGTTGGCAATCCATCTTGTGACGTAGGGGTTTATGTTCAGGCTGGTGAGTTTTTCTATAATACCTGCGTGAGGAATGGTGTCGAACACCTTGGCGAGGTCAAGGTAGGCTGTGTGAACCACCTTTCCCTCATCTATGGCCTTGGCGACTGTCTCAAAGAAGTCAACCAGGTTTAGTAGGCATGATCTGCCCTTAGCAAAGCCGAACTGGGTCGGGTCAAGTGTTTGGAGGTTCCCAATGTCTTTGTTAATGAGTTCCATGATGCTGCGCTTCACAGCCTTGCAGACCAGGCTAGTCTGGCTTATGGGGAGATAGTTACCAGTGTCAGTTGTGACCCCTCCTTTGTGGAGCGGAATAACTGTTGCTGTGCGCCATTCTGTGGGCACGTAGCCTGTGAAGAGGCTGAGGTTGAACAGCGTGTTTAGGTGGGGGGTTAGTTCATTTTGTAGTTCGTGCAAGACACATCCTGGGACACCATCTGGCCCCATTGACGCTGTGTTTTTGGCTTTTGAAAGTGCTGTTTTCACCTGTGCGTCTGTGATTTCTGGGACACTACACTTTTCCGGTATTGTTGCGGGCCCTTTTGGAGGTGGGGGGGGTGAAATTTGCACTGAATCTATCTGCCAGGATGTTGGCAATATCAGTAGGTTCAGTATATTTTGTGCTGTTTTGCACTAGTTTCTTAAAACATACTAGTTGATTGGCTATTTTAAACTCTCTGTAAAATTGCATTTACCCTTGTCCATGACATTGACCATAGCTAGACTGAAAAGGAGTATGAAATAGACATTTTCACTCACCTTGTGAACAAATAGCCCTTAAATTTAAATTCAATTCAATTACATGTCAACTCATGTGTTGTTATAGTTTCCCAGCATCCACTGAATGTTTGTCTGCCAGCTTGTGGTATGTGTTTTGATGGTTGCTGATTACTAAGTAGGTCCTATGATAAGGGGGTCACCCCTTTAAGGAAGCCTCCCTGAATATAACTGTTTTGTTGTAAGTAGCTGACCTGACATAAGATTTACATGTGTGGAGTCCATTTTATGACCAGTGTGTCACATGATATACACATAGCAACATTTTTATCTGGCACAATATGTAGATATTTTATGTTTATCATCATCCTGGCTACATCATGAGGCATTTATTGCCACTGTCCCCACATCATCATGTATCAAATGTTTATCATCACACCACCAGCATCCTTAGTTTAGTGAACTGTACTACTGGCAGTAAAAAAAAAAAACTTGCATACTGCACACTAAGTACTTCTGCACCAATGCTTTGAAACTGGTGTACTGAACATTCCATGCAACTCCGTAAACGCATCTCCACGTACCTGTATATAAAGTGACTGCACATATCTATGTATAGCTGTTCATTGTACACTCACTTTTTGTCTATTGTTTACTTAGACCTTCTTTGGCGATAAAGTGGACCTTTAGTCTCACTGTATGCTTCTTCTTTGTCTGGCTCATTTGAGAAGACTGAATTCACTACATTAGCCACAAAATGATAAGTAGTGGTGGTTTGGTACTAGTAGTGCTAGTCTCACCACAGTTACATTCAGCTAGGAATCAATGTCCCTTTGCTCCTTCTTTCACCAGGAGGAAAACAGTAACACTAAACTCAAACAGGTGACAGGCTCTGTGGTAGTTATCAGTTTCATTCCAAATGTCCTGTTGATCTGAATGCTTGTTACAGCTTTCTTCTGGTAGATGCCATGGGTAGTACATACAGCAGCTTAGTGCAAGAGATCTAAGTTGCACAGTGGTCCAAAACCAGACCAGTCTGGGAAGTTCCATATACACTGCCTAATCAGAGACTGTCTGAAATCTTTATCAGTGCTCCTTCTCTCACCAGGAGCAAAACAGTATTTATTTATTTATTTCTAGTTTGATTATCGGGGAAGTCCACTGGGCCCAGAGAGCCCATTTTCCTTGGAGGCCCAGGGAGAAAAGCTCCATGAAACAGATTACAGTAAAGATAGCAGTCCAATAAAAATAGGGTACAACTACAAATACATATCAAATAATACAAAGTGTGAGCAATATTGCCCATAGTGGAAAAATATCATGCAGATACATTTTAATAAATTCACACAGTTAAAGTCAAAGTCAAAAGCTGTTTACAATATTTACAGAGTGTGAGAGATCGAATGGGAATTAGCTATAGAAGATTATAGCCAGCAATAAGGTGCTTAGGAACTCAAGGGGATACCCTCCCAGGGGCTTTTGTTAAAGAGTTCTAAGTAGGGAGAATGGAGTTACTTTTCCATTTGGAGGAGAGGTAGGTGTAAAGCTGTGTTTTGACGTTGTTTGTATTTGACATTGTCCTTAGTGTGGGAGGGAGAGAGTTCCATTTCTTACCTAAGGAGAAGGAGAGGAGAAGTTGTCCAGCAGGACATTTAGGTTTGTGGACAGTAATCAAGTTTTGGTGTTTAGATCTGAGGGTTCTGTTTGGGGTGTATGGGGGAAGGATGTTGGTTAGAGTTGGGCATTTGGTTGGATTAAGTATTAGTCTGTATGCTGTAGTGAGCTGGAGGAAGTCCAGGTAATTTGTGAATTCTAACCAGTTGAGGGATTGGAGGGTAACACGGTGATGTATGGAATGTTTGGCTTTGGTGGCAAGTTTAGTAATTTTGTTATAACAGCTTTCAAGTTTGGAAGTGATGGAAGAGGATAGGTTAGTTAGTAGTGGGGCACCATACAGAAGGGAGAGAAGGAGGTAAGAGGAGGCCAGAGTATGCCTGGTAGAAGTAGAGAGGAAGTGGTTATTCCTGTATAGCATACCTAGTTTTTGGTGGGGTTTCTTTATATTTTGCTGAATATGGATGTAGATCTGGAGGTGTTTGTCTATAGTTACATTGAGTAGTTTGACAAAGGGAACAACTTTTATCGGAGAGTTGCTTTGGCTAAGGACTTGGAAGGAATTTTTATCAACAGAGAAAGATTTTGATGGAGTGAATAGTAGTATTTTAGATTTGTTAGCATTGAGAGAAAGGTGATTTTGGCACATCCAGATCTCAGTAGTTGAGAAGGCAGTCTGAGTTTTAGATAGGAGTTCAGAGAGGTTAGAGTCCGAGCAGACAAGTGTAGAGTCATCTGAATATTGGATGACTTTGGCATTAGGAATAGCAGAGTGAACATTATTGATAAAGATATTAAACAGCATTGGTCCGAGGATGGACCCCTGTGGTACTCCGGTAGGAGTGGGTAAGAAAGGTGAGGTGCCTTTTTTCTATTTCACAGCCTGATATCTATCTGACAGATAGCTTGAGAACCAGGAAAGAGTGTTTTGGGAGAGATTTAGGTTTGAGAGGTGACTTAGAAGGTGCTTATGGGAAATGGTATCGAATGCTTTAGAGATCTAGGAGTACTGTGGATACTAAGGTCCCAGAATCCCAGGCTTGATTGACAGTTTCTAAGAAAGAGAGTAGAGCTGTTATGCTGCTATGTCCTGGTCAGAAGCCATGTTGGGTAGGGGTAAAAAGTTGGTTTTTAGTCAGAAAAGGCATAAGTTGGAGGTGGATGCATTTTTCTAGGATTTTGGAGATTGGAGAGAGAAGAGCTATAGGGCAGAAGTTTGAAATGTTAGTGTTTTTGCCTCCCTTGTGGAGAGGAAGAATAAAGGTGGAACGCCAGAATTTTGGGACATATGATTCCTTTATAGATCTATTAATTAGGATACTAATTGGGAGAGCTATACCTTCGGCAGCAGACTTGAGAAAGGAAGAGGGGATGTTGTCAGGTGCATTGGAGCAGGGTTTAAGTTTGGATAGAAGTCTTTTTATGTAGTTTGTGGAGACAGGTTTAAGTTCAAACATAAGGGGGAAAATATTTGGGGACTTAGATGAGGTGGAATGTAGGAGAAATGGGTCATTGTTGGGAAAAGTTTTTGTTAGGTCGGATATTGACTCTATAAAGAAAGAGTTGAATAGTGAGGCTAATTCGAGGTCAGATTTACTTGGGTCTGGACAGGGGTTATTGTTGGAGCCTGGGTTGAGGAGTGAGTTTATGGAGTTCCAAAAAAGCCTAGGGTTTTGGGGATGGTTGGACTGCAGCTTAGTATAGTAGGATTTTTTGTCTTTGAAGATTTGTTTTTTTGCAGTTACGGAGCTGTGTATATTGGAGAATGGTTTTGGGAAGTTTATTCTTTTGGTAAAGCTTCCAGGATTTGTCTCTCTGATGCATAATTTGCTTTGTTTCTTTGGTTAGCCAAGGGGCAGTTGTAGTTTTTATTCTTTTTTTCCTTGGTGGAGCTAGGGAGCCAAGGGGCAGTTATAGTTTTTATTCTTTTTCTTCCTTGGTGGAGCTAGGGAGCCATGGGGCAGTTATGTTTTTTATTTTTTTTTTCCTTGGTGAAGCTAGGGAGCCATGGGGCAGTTATAGTTTTTATTCTTTTTTTCCTTGGTGGAGCTAGGGAGCCATGGGGCAGTTATAGTTTTTATTCTTTTTTTCCTTGGTGGAGCTGGGGAATTTAGAGCATCTAGGAAAGTAGAATTAAAGTGATCTATGGCTTTATCGACTACAAAGGTTTTTAGAATGTTCCAATTCATTTGTTTGAGATAGTTAGAGAAGGTTTTGGGGTCAAATTTACTAAGGTTGCGGGTCTGAATATATTGATGTTGGTGTGGATGGGAGGTGGTTGCACGGTAAATGAATGCTGGGAGGTGGTCACTAATTGAGTCAGGGATGATGCCAGAGGTGGAAATTTTATTTGGATGGGAGACTAAGATCCAATCAAGAAAGGATCCTGGGGGATTTGTTTTATTGGGTCTGGTGATGGAGTGGATTACTCGAGTAGCACTAATCTTAATCTTTCCAGTGATTGGTAGCATCTAGGAAGGCTAACAGATAATGTCCCTGTACTCCTTCTCTCACCAGGAGCAAAACAGTAGCACTAATCCTAAACTGGCTTCTACAAAGCAGTTTTCATGCTTTCCAGTAATTAGTTGCATCTAGGAAGGCTAACAAATAATGTCCCTGTGCTCTCTCTCTCTCTCAGCAGGAGCAAAATGAAAGCACTAATCCCAAGCTGATTCCTGATCAGTGATTGGTACGCTTGCCCAGATGTTTGTGATTTCAAAACAGGGATGGAAGAAAATGGATTAATACTCTATGTAGTGCACTCTGCACTAAACAGTGGTGTGAATGAGAGAGCAACTGAACAGTCTAATGGGATGACCTTCCTAGTTCAAAGTTCTATTCCTCACTAGTGTGAGCAGACAAGATGAGTGGGAGGAGCTTCCAAGTCAAATGCATAAAAGGGGCGGGCCACACAAAAGCCACAATTTCACAACAGCAGCAGGTCACAGCAGCTGCAAAACATTAAAACCTTATCATTTTCCTTTTCTGCTAGTCTTAAATAATAAACGATACTTCTAGCACCTCTCACAAGTCACGTAGCCTTAATCTCATGGCAGTCAGAGCAGATAACAGAAAATAAATATTTCCTAACTTGCCCTAAATACTTAAACTTCAGTATAAAAACGAATAAAGTAGTAAAGCAAAACAAATGTATAATAAGACAAACTGCAATAAATAGAGTAAAAACAATCCAAAATCACAAGCCTCAAAAGCAGAATTCCAGACAGCAGCAGGTCAGTGGCAGTCCCAAAAGATTAAAGCCTGGCGATTCTGAATACCAAGCCGCGGTGGTACAGCGGTCGCATTGTTGCCTCACAGCAAGAGGTTATCCTGTTCAATTCTCAGCTGGATTGCCTTCTGTGTGGAGTTTGCATGTCCTCCCTGCGGTCGAGTGGCCTCCGAAAGATATGCGTGAATGGGCGTGCCTTCGCTGAAGGTTGGGTGTCGGGCTGGCAACTCGGCACCATAAAAAATCGACTGCCAATCATTAGTGGACCGGAGTTCCGCTGTGGCGACCCCTAACCAGGAAAAGCCAAAAAGACAAAACAAAAAAAAGATCCTGAATACCATATCCCATAGTTACACATTGTGATCCACGAGTACAACACTAGTCAACCCACACCTTACAGTGGTAATAAACTGTGCCACCCACACATCATCTTTTAGCATTTTATTATCACACCCTGAACAGGTGTTTGTGAGTTTATCTCCACATCAGCTACATGCATTTTCTATGCTTAGTGTGTCTGACTTTATGGTGATGGTGTGACAGTTTGGCATCGTCACATACCCTCTGCTTTGGGGATTTGGTGAGATAACGTGTAGCAGACATTGAGAAGATGGTACTTTGACAACCCATCCCTGTGACTGCTTCCACCAGATTCACTGCTTCAGTAACTTTTTTTAAATACAGCAGACTGCCTTTTGGTGTGAAGTGTGTGCCATGTATATTTCAAAGAATAATACATTTTATTAAGGGACTTAAATGTATGTGTTTACCAACATGATTTTCTGATTACTGGAAGGGTGGAAATTGAACATTTCAGAAATTTACACAAAGTGCTACAAAGATTGTAGAATTATGGATTGAGAATTAAAAAATCAAAGTAAGTTTTATAAATCACAGACTGAGTCTCTGAAACATATTCTGGACAGGAAAGAGATATTACAGAAAAGGTGAAGGGTATTTATGAGGTGCTGCCTACTCATGTTTGAAAGTGTTGCAGGCATACAGTGTTAACACCCTCATATAGATTGCTGAAAGATAAGATATCTTGACAGTAGAATCAAGTTGTGGGTGCACTATGGCCAAGAGTCACTGATGTCACTTGTACGGCCCACATGTCACGCCTTCAGTGGATGAACCCATATTATAGTATATGTGCAATGCCTGAATATGTCACACCTTCAGCGGATGACCCCAGATTGTAGTATATGTGCAATGTCTGAACATGTCACGCCTTCAGTGGATGACCTCAGATTATAGTATATATGCAATGTCTGAACATGTCACGCCTTCAGCTGATGACCTCAGATTATAGTTTATATGCAATGTCATGCCTTCAGCAGATGACCCCAGATTATAGTATATATGCAATGTCTGAACATGTCACGCCTTCAGCAGATGACCCCAGATTATAGTATATATGCAATGTCTGAACATGTCACGGCTTCAGCGGATGACCCCAGATTTTAGTATATATATGCAATGTCTGAACATGTCATGCCTTCAGAGGATGACCCCACATTATAGTATATGTACAATGTCTGAATATGTCACGCCTTCAGTGGATGCACCCAGATTATAGTATATGTGCAATGTCTGAATATGTCACTGCTTCAGTGGATGACCCCAGATTATAGTATACGTGCAATGTCTGAACATGTCACGGCTTCAGTGGATGACCCTAGATTATGGTATATGTGCAATGTCTGAACATGTCACAGCTTCAGAGGATGACCCCAGATTATAGTATATGTGAAATGTCTGAATATGTCACGCCTTCAGCGGATGAACCCAGATTATGGTATATATGCAGTGTCTGAACATGCCATGCCTTCAGTGGATGACCCCAGATTGTAGTATATATGCAATGTCTGAACATGTCACGCCTTCAGCGGATGACCCCAGATTATAGTATATGTGCAATGTCTGAACATGTCACGCCTTCAGTGGGTGACCCCAGATTATAGTATATATGCAATGTCTGAACATGTCATGGCTTCAGCAGATGACCCCAGATTATAGTATATATGCAATATTTGAACATGTACTGCCTTCAGTGGATGACCCCAGATTATAGTATATATGCAATGTCTGAACATGTCATGGCTTCAGCAGATGACCCCAGATTATAGTATATATGCAATATTTGAACATGTCGTGCCTTCAGTGGATGACCCCAGATTATAGTATATGTGAAATGTCTGAACATGTCATGCCTTCAGCGGATGACCCCAGATTATAGCATATATGGAATGTCTGAACATGTCACGCCTTCAGCGGATGACCTCAGATTATAGTATATGTGCAATGTCTGAACATGTCGTGCCTTCAGTGGATGACCCCAGATTATAGTATATGTGCAATGTCTGAACATGTCATGTCTTCAGCGGATGACCCCAGATTATAGTATATGTGCAACGGCTGAACATGTCACGCCTTCAGTGGATGACCCCAGATTATAGTATATGTGAAATGGCTGAACATGTCATGCCTTCAGTGGATGACCCCAGATTATAGTATATGTGAAATGTCTGAACATGTCATGCCTTCAGAGGATGACCCCACATTATAGTATATGTGCAGTGTCTGAATATCTCACACCTTCAGCGGATGACCCCAGATTATAGTATATGTGCAATGTCTGAACATGTCACGCCTTCAGCAGATGACCTCAGATTATAGTATATATGCGATGTCTGAACATGTCACGCCTTCAGCGGATGACCTCAGATTATAGTATATATGCTATGTCTGAATATGTTACAGCTTCAGCAGATGACTTCAGATTATAGTATATGTGCTATGTCTGAGTATGTTACAGCTTCAGCAGATGACCTCAGATTATAGTATACATGCAATGTCTGAACATGTCATGCCTTCAGCTGATGAATGACCAGTTGTTTTATGCAGATCAAGAGCCTTTTGTCCTGCTGAGAGACTGTAAATGAAAATGAGAAGGAATCACTTAACTTCATTTTTGGGGAAAAAAATCCATAAATTTTACAAACTACAGACCTTTATTCACAGTGTTTGGTGGGCATGATTTTGGTTATAATGGCTGCAGCAAGAATCCAGGCTTAAGCTGTTATCTTGTCAGACCATGGCTATCAGAATACTAAATTTCTAAGTGGCATGATAATGCAGATGAGCAAAATATGTAAATGTTTTTAATCAAGGAATATGTTAAGAATCCTCTTATTAAAGCAGCTTTAATACCATGAATAATAAGACCACTCACAAATTGTCACATTTGTTAAGTTTTGTAATGGAGGGCTGGCCACCCTCAGCAACATTTGTTTTTAAGAGTTTAAACATTTTTTACAAAAGACAGTTTTAGCATTCATTGGAAAAATGTAGCATCTTTATGATGTACACAGATAAGAACTTCCTATAAGCAGCTAAAGTTTATTTAATTTTTTTTAACTGGGGTACTCTGATCCACATGGACACAAGTCAAGCTCATCCTGGGAGTGATACATACTTATGTAGGAGAGACGATGTATAATAGTAAAAAAAAAAAAGTACACAGTTGTAAAACAAAGTGCACATTCAGACACAAGCATAGTATATGTAACATTGTGTATAGTCTAGATTACAAGAGGAAAAAAAGGGAGGTGCTAGGTAAAGGAGGATCGAGTGACACTATGCTGCAGGTTGGGGAACCATAGGGTTGGCTCCAACATTGGCTTTATTGATGGGATCCCTTTCTAACTACCCTGCTTCTTCCTTGAGTTTTTTTCTCAACTCTCTCATCCTTTTCCTGTTGTGGTTTTATAAGGCTGCGTATCTGGCATTTGATCCTTATGGTAATCTGACTTCCAAAGCCCCTCCCTCCCCTCTTTAATTGCTGTTATGTGTTGTATATGCAATTTATGACTCTTCCCGCCCATTGGTTTCCATAGATACATAATACTGACTGCCTACCCAGCAAACCAGCATTGCTCTTGAGTAAACCTCCTTTACTACATACTGTTTCCTGCTCATTCTTCCAGAGCTCAGCAAAGCCTGTAGTCCTGGCCTGCATTCCAGATGTGTTTTACTTGTATCCAGTGCCATCCAGGCAAAGCTAAGTATTTCTGATTGCTAAATTGCACTTGCTTAAGTTATTTTGAGTAGTTGCTAGTTTCCCGCTCTTATTTGTTCATTGCACTATATTTTGTGAAAAAAAAAACAAACAAATTGCTCTTTCTCACTGTTACTACTGTAAAACTGTCTTGAAATCTCCTTCATCAACGGATTTCCAACTAGATGTTTAATTGGTTTGTTGTAGCATTGCACTTATGGGTCTCTTCTACTATATTTTTATATTAGGACTTAGTAAATGCATCTTGGGGCAGGAGGTGTTTGCCTGGTGCATCTGACTTGAGAAATACACAAAAGGGCTCATAATGTAGTCATTTTATTGGCTAGAGGGCTCATGCTGCTATAAATTCATCTCATTTGGCGGAGCTGCTCACTGCATAATGGCAGTTAACCGTACTCTGTACAGCAGCAAAGACATGGAAAGCAAATTTTCTCTATGGAATGGTCCATAAACCTGTACCCAATAAAGTGAAAGATAAACCAAGTGCCCTGCGTGCCGACAAGCTTAGAGCAGCTAGTTGGGCATCGAGTTGCAGTACCTACAGATTTAGTAGAATTCAGTATTGTGTAAACAAAGTTAGTAGAAATTCGTACCGTTTAGCATAATCTGCCACAATTAGTCTGCACCAACAAAGCACACTTAATAGCCTTCTAAGCCCTATACACCCTGCTCCTTGTAACTCACCAATCAAAGGACTGGACAACATGGATATGCAATTTCCTAACTTCTCTGTAGCTAGTTTGGTGGATATGGACATCTTAGAACTTGTGCCCTCAACTGAGATGAGCAAAGGCTTTTATTTATTTTTTAACACCTGTATTAAATTATCGCTTAAGACATAAACATACATTAGCAGAAAAGAAAACAAACTATGTTAACATTTTTTCATTTAAGTGCAATATACAACTCCTATATTTTCTTTGCTGCTATCATCAGTCCAACATTACAAATAATTGCTGAATTCATGCCTTCCCATAAACCTCATTCCTCGTCCTGAACATTATTATGCATGTATTGTTCCCACAATTTATTTAACATTTGTTAACCAGGAAAATCCAACTTGGAACGAAGCCAGTTTTCAGAGGAGGCCCGGGAAGAAACGCTCCAGACGGATGTCTTTGTAACAGTTTCCATTTACTTCTATGTAAGTTGCTCCTTATTTTTTTAAAGATCACTGTTCCAGTTCTTTTATCTCTTCTCTAATATTCAGTACCTCAAAGTTGGTGTAGACTTTGATTTCCATTTTCTAGTAATTGCTGTTTGGCAGCCACAGAATTAAACTTAATATGGCCTTACTGTGTCTAGGCAATTCAGATCCTGTATCCCAGCTCAAAAGAATAATTTCCTTACTCACACCCATTTGCTCACTCAATATTTCTGAGAGTACTCTGTAGGGAATTTTTAAAATCTGCCAACTCATACACTCCCAAAACATATGTTCCCAGTTAGCTCTTTCTTTCCCATCATATCTCTAACATTTGCTGTCTACCTTAGAAAAATTCTTTGAAGTCTGCTTGGGGTATAAAAGTATTTATGCAAACACTTCCAAGCAAAGACCCTAAACTTTCTGGGCTTGATTGCATGTTTGGGAGCCATACATATGTCTTCTCATTGTTTTCTTGTAAATTGCATTTCCAGTTTCTCGTCTCAATCTTTTCTAACCTGCTCTGATGGATTGTTGTAGTTGCACTATTTTTATGCCCTATTAATTATCCCTTTTTTAACAGCTGCTTCTGTGCTAAATACAACTAAAAACTTTACCAGAGCAAGTCTTTCACTTAAAATCCCCCATCCCTTTCTCATTGCCTGTACTCTGAGATCAAACCCCCGTAGGGAAGGCAGACTGTAGCCTGCAATTCACATGTCTTCTCAGTCTCATCCCACTTTATTACCTTTCCTGCTTGAGTTATTTGCTCCAAATCTCTTGGTTCCTTTGTCATGTTTCTCCAGTAAATTCCAGCCCCCTCTTGCCTGTTTAATGTGCCCCTACTTACAATCATCTCTACTGGCAAAATCTCCTTTCTCCACTCTCGTATTGGCTTAGTTTTTAGAATACTTTCTGCTACTTTATGATATAATATTTTGTATGGTTGTTATTCTTCTTAAGGATCTTCCTTCAAAATCCCTCTCTCTTCGTTGAACTTCCCCCTTGCATCCTCATCTTCAAACAAAGCTTCCAGTTTCTTATTTTTTAGTCTCTTCCCACATATCCTTAGCTGTTGTAACAGAATCCTTTTTAATCTATACTCCTAAATACTTCATCTTATCATGTCCCCATAAATATGGATATTGATGAACCAATTCATGTGTGGGTGCATAATTTATGGATATAGCCGTTATTTTATCTTCATTAATTTTATATCCTGAAAAGATGTACAACTGTTTCAAAATATTCCAATACACTGAAATGTCCTTTTTTGGATCTTTCAGACACAAAATAATATCATTCATTAAATATATCATTCATTAAATAAAGCCAACTTTTCTTGATTACCATGTCAATTATATCCTTGTATTTCTGAGTCCCTTGTTTTCATTGCCAGTGGCTCTAAATATAAAGCAAATAACAAAGAAGACATCCATGCCTGATTCCACTGTTTAAACACAGCGTATCTGAGAGGAACCCTCCCACTTTAACTATTTCATGCAATCCTTCATATGTCCTTCTAATTGCCCTTATTATACCAGGGAAAGCAAGTACTTCCAATGCACTACTCGTAACATCCCAGCTTACTCTGTCAAATATTTTCTCTGTAACCCAACAACAACAGAGGTATTTTCTTACATTCTGTTTCCCTCTGGATTATTGGTATTCTAATAATGTTGTCAAATGTTTGCCTCCCCGCCACAAAACCACACTGATCCCTGTTTATCAATTTTGGCAACACCTTTGCCATTCTTTTAGCTAGTATAGACATAAACACTTTATAGTCGTGGTTGAAAATTGAAAAGGGTCTATAAGGAGTTCACCATTCCATTATATTCAGCCTTTATCAGACCCATCATCAAGTATAAATGCCCCCTTTGGTATGTACCTAACCAGGCACATCAACAATTTGAATGTCCACATAGGTTCCTCACTAAAAGAGTCCAGGGTATAAGTAATATGTCCTTTGCAGACTCCCTCAAAGCCCTATTCCTGTTTTCTGTCACCTACTGGCTGTTGAGGGGAGATCTGTGCCTGGCATATAGGGCATTGTCAGACTCCACCCTGATGGACCTCCTGCATATCCACAAAACATGAATCACCAGAATTACCTGTTCTAAAGACTTAAACCTTCCCTATGATATAAATAAGACCTGCTGGAGAGACAGGTATGTATCCCAGAGACTACCCATCTCTGGACCAGGCTCCCCATCCATGTGAAGCAGAGTTCCTCCCTAGCCCAATTCAAGTTTAACTTGGACAGTTGAATGGGAAACAGGAAATTCATGCCTAGTTTGGCACCTACATCTCTAATGTACACAGGCAACCTGTAAATGGTTCATCTCTCAGGTCCCTGCCTATAAATGTTTCAAGCCCCTGTTTACACTTATCAAGGGTACCAGCACTTGTCAAAGATTTGGGATGCATGGCTAGGCTTAAAGATGCCCTAGTGGTCTTTAGCGTAGTACACACCTATGAACCTAAGTTCCCTGATGCCCTGGCCAACTTCTCCCTCATAATATAAATACCACCTTGGATCTCTTGTGAAAACAGGCCACAAGCTTAGTACGACTAACAAAGTCAACAAAAGGATAAATAAAAAAAGAAAAGATTGTATATAAACATGCGCGGCATGTCATTGAAGAAAGAATTCCAAGACAAGTACTGCTGCGTTTGCAGGCACATCCATGAATAACATATTGATGACAGCAGTGTATCTATATTCAGAATGGATAGAAATAGTCTGTATGTTGAAATCACATCTCAGGCCATCAGACATTTGAACAAAACTGTTGAGCTGTTTATATTTGACGTGAACACATAGTCTCTTATAATTAACTCAGTTTGCGTCAGTAGAATTTTGTTGTTTTGTTTAGCAGAATGGAATGTTGTACTGCTTATGTTACCTCATCAAGGGACTGTGGCTGTGGACATGGAAGTGTAATTTTACAACAGTAAATTACAAGTTACTGAAGGGGTCTAAGGTAAAAGTGAGATAATGTGGCATGTTGCGTGGCTCATGTAGCTGCATAAAGCTGCACCCATGTATGCATAGTACTCAGTCTGTGGTCATTAATAAAGTGGCCTCAATGTGTGCTTCTGGTCTGAATGAATTTCTTCAAAGCACTTAACAGAAACAGCAAAGAAAACTTAAAATAAAAACCCAGACGTACCCATTGATATGGATTACCCCTCTCCCATATGACACCTTTAACTAGCCAGAGGTATTATCAACAGTAATATACTGCTACAAAGTAGTCTTGCATTTTTATGTTCCACCTTCTCCAACTCCTTCCATGTACAATGTTAGAAGGTTAGTAGCTGCTGTAAATGGGGATCCTTATATGAAGTCACACCATGATGAACCTTTCCGCAGAGATGTAAAACAGCAACCACATGTTTGTTAGCTCCCTGTATGATGTGCACTCAAATACAACTGTAAATGTGGTGGGGCAGATTGTGCATGTTCTTTCGGTGTGGTGGGGCAGATTGTGTATGTTCTGACATCAGTGTGGTGGGGGCAGACTGTTCATGTTCTGATATCAGTGTGGTGGGGCAGACTGTGCATGTTCTGACATCAGTGTGGTGGGGGCAGATTGTGCATGTTCTGACATCAGTGTGGTGGGGGCAGATTGTGCATGTCCTGACTTCAGTGTGGTGGGGGCAGATTGTGCATGTTCTGACATAAGTGTGGTGGGGGCAGATTGTGCATGTTCTGACATCAGTGTGGTGGGGGCAGATTGTGCATGTTCTGACATCAGTGTGGTGGGGCAGATTGTGCATGTTCTGACATCAGTGTGGTGGGGGCAGATTGTGCATGTTCTGACATCAGTGTGGTAGGGGCAGATTGTGTGTGTTCTAACAGCAGTGTCATCATCTTTTAAGAACTGCAGAAATGTTCTGACCAAATACAAGAACCTGGATACACACTGTGTCTGTGCCAGTGTGTACACTGTCTAGGATTACCCTACTATCACTGAGAGTGTCCTTTTCAGATATTATCATTTCCATACATATTGGATGTTCTTTGTGTTTCACTGTTGCAGTCATTACATTTGGGTAATCTGCTGGCAGGTTGCCCTCAGTCGGCCTGAATAACAAAGTCTTGGGTCCTGCATCGGTTGCTGTCTCTTCTTCCATGATGTCAGGTCATCAGGGGTGTAAAACATGCAGCCGACGCCATTTTAATCAGTCTTTCTTGCCGCGCGGTGCCCGAAGCAGAAACAGTTTGCAAATGCTGGTCGGCCGACTCCTGAAATTTTCGTATTTGAGTTTCAGAACCGAAGTCTTCAAACTAAAGCTAAGTACCCTGTTGGGGAAACTTTTTCTTGCTCCTTACCGATGTCAGTAAAAGTTAATAATTGCATTACTTGTGGGAAGCAAATACCTCATAAGGATTTTCATTTGTACTGTATTCCTTGCCTAGGCCCTGATCACAACATGCCTTGCTGTTGGTTTTGTGCTAAATTTAACCAACGCACTATTAAGCTGGTATATTTTTGCTTCTAAATGTTTTGGTTCAAGATTTAGCTACCCTGAAATGTCATAGGTTAGCAATCCGACTACCGGAGTTCACAAAAAACACAAGGAAAAAGACAGAGACAGACCGTCGAGGTCCAAAACCGATGACGAAGCTTCTCCTAAGCCAATTGCTGGTTCGCCAGTACTCAGTGAGGCGCTTTCGCAGCCCCTGATACCCGCTACTTTTGAGTCGCAGGCCTCTACCAAGACCCATTCGGAGTCCGGTATGCCACGAAATTCGCAAAGTATTGAACCCGTGGATGTCTCTCCCTTGGATGGGTCCAGAGCCGCTGAGCAGGCACCGGCTTCTGAGGTTGTTTTCAGGCCTCAACATTTTTACATTAAACCGACGCCAGCAACAAAAACAAGGTAAAAAACAACTTCTATGTCTAAAAAAATGACGCATGAGCCATATGCTCAGGCTCCTATACCTAAAAAACAGATGATCAAAATGGCTGAGGATTTAATTACCTTGATCAGGGGATCCCAACAATCCCCCCCCCCCTAAGAGGCCTAGGCAAGGCACTGATTATGAATCTTCAGATCAGGTTTCCATTTCTTCTGATTCCTCTTCTGATCAGGAATTTTCTATTCCACCCTATGAGGATTCAGATGCAGAAGAATCCATCCCATCTGCATCGCCTCATGAGGATTATTCTTTTGGTGAAACCTTGCATACTTTAAGGGAACATTTTCACTGGGAGAGTCAGGACTTCTCCGAATCAAAAAAGAGGCTTAGGGATTTCGTTCTTCTTCCGCAGCATAGGCCTTTGGCTATACCTCCTGTATTAGACATTGTTGATGTGTTTTCGGAATCAAGCATGGCTCCGGATTCCCTACCTCCGACTCCTAGTAAGCCAGACAGATACTACAGGGTTCCTGACTCCCACAAATTTCTATTCAAAAATCCTGCTGCTGATCCTGAGGCTATATCACAGGGTCCCAAGAGTTTTAAGGCTTCCACTGCCAAAAATCCTACCCTTTCTGATAGAGATTCCAGGGCGCTGGATAGATGGGGAAAGAAGGTTTATACTTCTGAAACCTTGGCAATCAGGGCTTTAAACTGCCAGTTTCATATGCTTAAATATCAACAGCATGTTATGGGCCTGCTGAAACAGAAAATTATGTTGATTTCTGATTGTGTGGAAAATAAAGAGTTACAGGATTTATTACATTCAGCAGAACAGGTTGGAAAGCATACTTTGCAATGTGGTTTTGATTCCTTGGAGGCCTCTTGTAGGGCCGCCGTTACTGGATCTGTGATTAGAAGGCATGCCTGGCTCAAGGAGCAAAATCTGCCTGATCATGTTAAAGCTAAATTGTTGGATGCCCCTTTGCAGCATGATACTCTGATAATAAGGCAGAAGAGGTTTTAAAGAAAATGGAAGACAAAGCTAAATCTATGCAAACTGTAAAAGATTTCTTGCAAGTGCAGCCATCCAGGTTCAGTAGACACTGGCCTACTAAAAATTGGTCCTTTCCTGTGTCCAACAGAGCCAGTCAGGGCAAACCCAGGTGCTCAAAAGGCTCCAGATATCAATCACAGGGTTCTTACAGGTCAAAGCAATGGGGTGCCTCCACCTCCAAATCTGGAGGAAACAAAGCACAACCCTACAGTAAGCAGTCTCAATGAATTTCCTCTACCATTTCCAAGCACTTATCTTTTGGCAGCCCCCTTGGGGGGAAAACTAGCACTTCATGCTCAAAATTGGAAGTTAATTACCCAGGACAAGTGGGTATTAAACATAGTATCACAGGGGTACAGATTTCATTTCCATACTTTGCCAGTTCCAAACGGATGGCCGGATCTGCCACAAAACCAGTGGGCAGAGGCCCAAAAACAAGTCATGTCCCTCATGGATATGGGGGATATTCAACCGGTAGCAGAAAAGGAAAAAGGACAAGGATTTTATTCAAGACTTTTCCTGATACCCAGAAAAGACAATTCATGGCGTCCAATACTGGACTTATCGATTCTGAACACATAACTGTACATTCCAAAATTCAAAATGCTGACTTTACAACAGCTACTGCCTATTCTAGGCAAGAATGCTTGGTTAGAAACTCTAGACTTAAAAGAGGCATACCTGCATATCCCAATAAGGGAATCATGCAGAAGATACCTCCACTTCAAAGCAGGTTTTTTGCATTACCAATTCTCTGCACTGCCCTTTGGCTTATCTACTGTGCGCAGGGTCTTTACAAAGTGCCTGGCACCAGTAATTGCATTCTGCAGACAAAAGAAACATTCAAATTTATCCTTATCTGGACGATTGTCTCATTCAAGCAGAGGACAGGGACACTCTTCTTCAACATCTGGCATTTGTAAAAAGGCTTCTAGCATGCCTAGGATACACCATAAACGAAAATAAATCACATCTGGTACCCTCTCAGATAATTACATTCCTGGGTGCAAGCTTGAATACAACTGCCCAAATGGCTTACCTCATGCCAGACAAGCAAAGGCAATTGACAACATACCTCAAACAAATGGCAACAAAAACCCAGTTATCTGCAAGACAAATTCTGCTGGCTTTGGGGTTCATGGCATCCTGCATTCTACTAATTCCATATGCGAGACTGCATATAAGGAAACTTCAATGGTACCTAAAACGTTTATGGAGTCAACATTGTCACAGTCTGGAAACGATTCCCCTCATTCCCTGACTACAACAGGAGTTTCTTTGGTGGGCAGAGACATGTCACCAAAACAAGGGACTGTCATTCACTCTACCCCCTGCCACTCAAACCCTAACTACAGACGCATCGGACTATGCTTGGGGGGTCCCACCTGGCAGGGAAATGCATTCAGGGCAAATGAAGCCCAGACCAAATGCATCTGCATATCAACCAGAAAGAAATGCTAGCTGTTCAGAATGCTGTGACAGCTATCAAGGACTTACTTCATCCAGGACAACTACTGATAAAGACAGACAACAGCACAGTTATGTGGTACATAAACAAGCAGGGGGGTACACATTCCTACCCCCTTTGCAGACTAGCCATGGCCTTGTGGAACACAGCCTTGACTTACCAAATATATCTTCAAGCTCAGTTCCTGCCAGGAAAGCAAAATACTCTGGCAGACGACTCAACCTTAGCAGAAATCTTATGGACCCGCATGTATGGCAACTGGATCCACAAATCTTCAGCATGTTAACACAGAAATGGGGGAGCCCAGACATAGATCTATTTGCCTCTCTCCAAAACTATCAGTTGGACAAATTCTGCACAAGAACTCATCACAAAAAAGCATGGAAAGTGGATGCCCTATCCTTCAGCTGGAAAAGCCTATCAGTCTATGCCTTTCCCCCTCTGCCTCTACTCTCCAAGGTCTTACTAAAAGTCAGACAGGAAAAAACAAAAATGATCCTAATTGCTCTGGACTGGCCTCGCCAGCACTGGTACCCGCTTCTAAGTAATATGTCACACCTTCCTCCATGGTACTTGCCTCAATCACCTCATCTGCTGTCTCAGCAGAACCATCAAATTCTACACACTCAGCTCCAAACTCTGAATCTTGCAGCATGGCTAATCAACTAATTATTCAAACCACATCTCTCAGTAAACCTGTGATGGATGTCATTTTGGAAGCCAAAAGGCCTAGTACTAGAACATTTTATGCTGATAAATGGAAGAGATTCTGTGCTTGGAACCAAGCACAAGGAATATACACAGCAAAGCCCAATATTCCTCAGATTTTACAATACTTAACTGAGATGCTTGAAAAGGGCCTATCTTTTTCTTCAATAAAAATCATGCCTCTGCCATCTCGGCTCATTACAACACAGAGCCTCCCCTCTTTTCTCATCCACTGCTTAAACAGTATCTCAGAGAGGCCAAAAATTTAAGGCCTCCCAGGAGAACACCAACTCCTGCATGGGACCTCAATTTTGTGCTGGAAAAACTCACCCTGCCTCCTTCTGAACCAGCAGCTACTGTGGATATAAAATGTCTATCTTGGAAGACAGCTTTTCTTTTGGCAGTCACTTCAGCAAGAAGGGTTTCAGAACTACAGGCTCTCATGCAGTGGAGCCTTACATTATATTTTACCCAGACAGGGTGGCCCTCAGGACCAATTCTTCTTTTATGCCTAAGGAGGTATCCAGTGTGGCTCTTAACCAGACCATTCACCTGCCAACATTTTTCCCAAATCCGCAGAACAAGGGGAAGCGGATTCTGCATTCCTTGGATGTACACAGACAACTAAGATTCTACTTAAACAGGACAAAATCTCTAAGAAAGTCTGAGCAACTACTGGTAGCATCTGCTGCAGGATCATAGGGGAAGGCTACATCAAAGCAGACTATTTCTAAATGGATAAGCCACTGCATTCATTTCTGCTGTTTGCACCATGGTAAACCTGTGCCCAAGGGGATCAGATCCCATTCCAGCAGGGCTGCCTCTACTTCAGCAGCTTTTCTCAGAGGGTTCCCAACCAAAGACATTCTAGAAGCTGCTACTTGGAGCTCTGTTCATACGTTCACAAAGCATTATCATTTACCTCTCTTCTCTAAATCCAGGGCAGGCTTTGCCACTGCAGTCCTGCAGGGCCTTATAGCTGCTCCTAATGCTGTTTAGTTTCATCCTCCCATCCATAGCTTTGGGATACTACCCAAATGTGATGATTGCAACAGTGAAACACGAAGAACATAGTACAGTTGTGTACACTTACCATAAATGTAGATGTTCGAGTGTATTCACTGTTGCAGTCCAGGTTACCCACCCGCCATCCCCCTTTCTATACCTTTTCTTTCCTTCACTTTACTCTAAGGCCTTTGTGGTGTATTTGCTTTTAGTTGAAGGTAAATTTTATGTTTCTAAAGTGCATTTATATATTTACAGTTTTATATATATATTTTTGCTCCCCATTTGGGGGGCACCTGACATCTGGGGCAAGAAAAGCTGATTAAAATGGCGTCAGCTGCATGTTTTATACCCTTGACAACCTGACGTCATGGAGGAAGAGGCAGCAACTGACGCAGGACCCAAGACTTCGTTATTCAGGCTGACTGAGGGCAACTTGCCAGCAGATTACCCAAATGTAATGACTGCAACAGTGAATAAACTCGAACATCTACATTTATGGTAAGTGTACACAACTGTACTTTTAGAACACTTTGAGTGGGCATCTGTTATAATTGTAAAAGGGCCCACATGACAATATGAACAACTGCCCATTCGTTAGGGTGCAGTAATGTACATGGTGTCCATTTTGGACTCTAATATTCAGTGCACTTTCTGGCTCAGTCTTCATTGTCATTCCAGGACACACAAAAAAAAAAAAAAGACGACTGAGCAAGACATTTTATTTTCTGTTTTTCCAGGTGTCCTGTTTTGTGTTATATCAGGCACTCTGAAATGTGAATTGATCTGAGTCATTGCTTTGGAAGCACCAAAATTCCCAGATGGGGAGCTGCTCCTTTTTAACTTGATATAACTAATCATTACTTATAGGACATCCGCTTATTATAAACCAGTATATTCGCAACAGTACTGGTAATTTCTAGTTTTTGTATAACCACGTTCTCTTTTGGAAAACTTCACAGTAACAGAAGTATTATATTCAATCGATGTGCCATCTTTGGCTGTTCAACTTCTTTAAGCATTTCATGTGTCATTTGTGACAGTCCATCAGCATTTCATTGTTTTGTTTCATCGTATTTAGTGTCATAAGACTGTCCCCATAAGATGAGGACCAGAGTTGCAGCCATTCAGCAGTCCTCATTGATACATCCTTTCTTGGACTGAAAATAGATTATTGGGTCTAACGGTATATAAAGAATATTAATTATTTACCATACAAGTAGCAATTAATTAACTTCAGTTTATAGACTAAGGGTCTGCCAGTTACATCATTCAGCTGTAGTGAGTGATCTTGAAGTAAATGCAGTCGTTTGTTCTTTACTGTTCTAGAGTCTCTGCAGTCGAACCACAGCGGTTTCTTACATTGATGCATCGTATACTAACCTAACAGGCAAACATGGATCAAAATGACAAGTATTTTATAAAATATGATCATTTTCTTTCCGAAGTTCTTTGATTTTCACTAAGAGCCATTCTGTAGCATTATGTTAAGGGAGTGTAATATTGTCAAGAAGTTAGGCAGTAATTTGTAGTAGGTTACCAGTCATAAATATGACCTTAGTTGTAATGTGTTCTCAAATCTCAATACGCCCTGCTACACCTTCCATTTCATCTTTCGATTTACATGGCCCACTTTGTTAGTCACTTGTTGACAATAGAGCATTTCATCTTAGGAAAAATTCATGTTTGTTTTTGTTTATCATCACACTTCTGTAGTCTGTGTAGGACTCTGTATATTAGCAAAATGTACTGCATCATTGTTTCGTGTCTTCAAGGTGTCTTTGAGGTCACACTTCTTATTGGGTACCCCTTAAAACACCTGGTCCTGTATCTAAATTTGCTAAATAACAAGGGCAAGTGCCACTCTGAAAATTAGTTATAGTAAAACGTTCCTTATGTGTATTGTTAGGAATTTCTTGCAAGCTGCCATAGTCATTACAAGTTCAGTTACATAGTAAGGCAGTTAGAAGGTTGGGGCAAATAACTAAGGGTTCAGATGGCAGATATCAGTGCTTTTCAAGTGTGACAGTATAAAACAAAGATTCAGAATGAAATAGTGCCACAATGCGATCATCACTGTTAATCTGTCAGCCCTTATCTGGACAGACTGGCAAAATTATGACTGTAGATTGGCACTCCCAGATTCATGATATCAGTAAAAGGATGCACAAAGAAAGATCGAAGAAGAGGAATCTAATTCTGACCATGGACAGCTGAGCCCTGCTTCACTGCTTGTTTCCTGCACCTTCTTAATAAATCACAAATTATGGCTTAACTGTAGAGCAACAGATGCAGTATAAGTGCCGATCCAACACCACAGTGTGTTAGCAAGCATAACTGTGTTCTAGTATCACTGGTTAAGTTCAGGTTTTCGGATCTGATGACGTCTGCTCTGTTCATTCCACAATGTACGGGTCTTCGGATCCGAGCCAGATCAGACTTCAGCCACTCTCAGGCTTTGCCTGTGATACTCAGACTCCTCCCGTTGCCCATAACTCCCTTGTGCTGAACGAGCTACCTTAGATCTTGTTTGCCACCACAAGCATAGGATGGATGTTTTAGTGCTCAGGTTTTTGGTTGTTTGGAAATAAGTGCTTTATATACTCATTTTCTTTACTTGCCAGATATATTTTTTTCTCTTCCTTCCTTCCTTCCTTCCTTCCCTGTTGTTATAAATTTGATTTTGTCTGTCTTTTCCTTTAAATATCTTAATTCCTTCCCTTTTCTATCATTGCCTTTAGAGCATTGAACCTGTGTTACCTAAAAAAAAAAATATATATATATATATATATATATATATATATGTGTGTGTGTGTGTGTGTATCTATATAAAGCATGTACAATATACAGACACATGCATGCGCGCACACACACACACACACACACATATATATTAATTATATTTTTCTTATATACATATATAGTCATACACAAACACACGCACACGTGTGCACACACACACACACACACACACACACACACACACACACACACACACACACACACACACACACACTTAAATCTCCTGTCCTTTTTGCTGTTGCTGTGCTTTGATATCTCAGAAAAGCTCTCAGGCTTTAAAAAAAGTGTGGCCTGTACACATAAGTTGGCCAGTTCATATGCTTGAGCCAAGTGTGTCTTTTGCCTTGGCCCTACTCATTTAATGACATCTTGTCACATTTGTGAAGCTATTGGGCATCATGTAGTAGTGGAGCATCAAACAAACTAATTCTGAAAGGGCAGCTACCACTGGGAAAGGTGCCCCTCCTGCTTCTTCAAGCACTCCTCCTGTGTCTCCTCCTGTCAGGAAACCAACTGAGAGATCTGAAGAAAAGGCTAAAGAAAAAAGATAAATAAAAAGAAAGACCTAAGGTCTCAAGGAAGAGTTCCCTGAAACACGCACCTTGTTTGGTTCTGGCACCAAAAGTTATTAAAACATCAGAACCAACATTGTTTTAGGAGCCAGTCCTTATTGGATTCAGCACTTCACCACCAAGGTTCTCTATGGAGACAACCTCCCTTAGGCTTCATTCTTCCATCTTACAGGAAACGTCTTTTCACCGCTCTAGGCCCCCATCTTCTGTCTTGTTACAGACAGCCAGATCTTCCAAGAGTATTACCAAAGCAGATGTGGACAAGATTGAGGACATTTCCTTGGACTCAGATCCTGCCGAGGGTTTTCCCAGCTCCAGCCACTGCTGGATATGGAGAAATAGCTTCTTCCCCTTATTCATTTATTCCTCCTGCTCCAGTCCACCCTTTGGCATTGGAGCACATTAACTCAAGTTCCACCCGGGCCATGTCTATGTCAGAGCTGACGATTTGTTCTTACTTGACACCAATGGGTTCTTTGATTTCATTGGCTTATACCACCTTGAAGCCTTCTAAATCTCCAGGCCAAATACTGCCGACTCTGACAGGATAAGTTTGAAACCATGGTCTTCAGAACCATTCATTCCTGTTGGAGCCTCATTGTTCGTTACTTCAGCACCTATGTGTGCCTTGGATCTGGGCTGAATGGAATCCTGAATTTAGTCTCCTCTGGAGATTTCAGCTCATAAGGCTAGGGTCCCTGAATCTGTTTTGAGCTTGGCCTTTGAGGCTTTCGAAAAATTGCTCTCTCATACCTAGAGCAAAGACTTCCCTTTTGAGCTCAGATTTACCACCCCCCACCACAAGATTTCTCAGGGTTCAGATCCTACTACTCTTGTCCTGTCGGGACAGCCGGCTACCAGGAGCCTTAAACCAGCTTTAATGTGAGAGTGTATCTCGGCTTCTGAGCCCTACCTGGAACAACTGATGAGGTACATAGAAAATGTATGTGCAAGAGGAGACACCTGAATTCCCCTCAGTGGTCCGTCACTACTGATGATGACTTTAAGAAAGGAGGGGGGTTCTCCCAGATCCTACCCTGAGGACATTTCATTTGGAGAAGTCCTTGCTCTTCTTAAATGGAAAGGGAGATAGTCCACCCAAACACAGTCTCTGGAGGAGTCAGTGTTCATTGATGCTTTCGGTTCTAGCCTGTCTTCATCTTGTGTGGTCCTGCTCATCTGCAGGATGGCAAAACTTCTCTCTAAGTGGTCTTGGAAGGAGCCAGGCACAGCTGTTCCCATACCCAGGAAACTGGATAAGTTCCTCATCATCCCAAGGATCATCCTCATTGGAGCAAGTTTCCTGCAGTAGATTTCATGGAAGTGGCAACAGCCACCAGAAAGAAACTGGTGGAAGAAAGCTCCTATGTACAGCCACTGAACAGAGAGGCTTGCACTTTGGATAGGTTTGGGAAGTGGCTCTTCGCCTCATTAACTTTCTGTGTGAGACCATTGAATTATCTGGCACACATACCCATTTTTCCAGAGATTTGACCAAGGAGATTTCCAAATCTCTCCCCAGGACCTCATATGCAGATCAGAGGACATCTATTGATGCACAGTTGGTAACCCTTCAGTCTTTGTCCAGTGTCTCTATGCATCTCCTCTCTAATGCTATGGAAGGTGCAGCTAGGGCAGTCAGCACTGGCATTTCCATTAGGAGGCATGCTTTGATGCAGCTGTGTGTTTTGGTGGAACATTTTAAGATGTCTTTTGTGCCCCTTATGATGGGACAACAATTTTTTTGATTACAGAGTCAAATAAACTATCTCCAGAAGTAAACAAGAAGGTAAATCTCTTTGTGCAGTAGGGATCAATTTCTCAACTCCTCAAAGGACCTTTTCAGGGAATCAGAAAGATGGTAAAAGGATTTGATTTAGCAAGTCTGAAGGGTTTACTTCTGACACTTCCAGGGACAGTGCTCACAGCAGCAGAGGGGACAACTCTAATAATGGACATCGCCCTTGGGACAGATATCCACCGAATGAAGGCTTCAGGGGTCCTTTCTCTGAGAGGCCTTTCCAGTGCTCTTGTATGATTGTTCAGCTGTCATGCTGTGGAGGCAGTAGGGGGTGCTTATCCCTGCACCCAACAACCTGAACATTCATCACTGAAGACAAATGGATGTAGAGGATTGAAACCAGAGGCTACTGCATTCCTTTCCTCTCTCTTCCTATATCCCAAAAAGACATCCTGATATAGCACCCCTCAAAGGGAAGCGTACACTTCAGAAATAAGGAAGCTGTTAGGAAATCATCATCCAAGAGGTCTCACCAGGCCAGAGAAGATCTAGAATTTACTTAAGATTTTTTTAGTGCCATAGAAAAATGGGGACCAAGCCCCAGTCTTGGACCTGAGCCATCCAACAAATGAACTTTTGGATGATCACAGTACAGTCCATTCTTCTGCTGCTAAGCTAGACCTCCAGGATGCATACTACCATATAAAGATGGACAGATGATCCATGAGGTTCCTTCGCTTCTGACTGGGAGCCAGTCTTTCAGTTCAGAGCCCTGCTATTTATGGTGGTGGTCGCAGCTTGCCTCTGACTGCAGGGGGTACTGTTTTTTTCCCTTATTTGGATGATTGTCTCACGGCTCCCACCAGGAATCCACTCATTCATGTGCTCTTTTCTCCATCTGTGTACAGACCTGGAGATTACAGTGTATCTAAAGAAATCCAAGCTTCAACCAGTACAATCCTCAGAGTTCATCAGGGCACTTTTGGACAGAAACCCTCAAACTGCAAAGCTCTCCCAGACAAGAATTTCAGTCCTTCATCAACAAGCCTTAACTATTTTGTCTTGTCAGAAGCCAGCAGCAAAATGTATTCTTCACCTTTCAGGCTGTATGACAGCATCAAATACCTCAGTTTCCCTAGCAAGATACTACATGCTTGTACTTCAGTGGACTCTAGCTGTTCAGTGGCCAATAAGACACCAACCCATGTCCTTTCTGGTATTCTTAAAAACATCTTCAGGCTTTACATTCACTGGTGGTTGGAATCTCGTGTTGGAGATGAGAGCGCGGTTCTCCAAGTGTTGTAGGCCTTTCAGGACATTCTCACTTTGGATGTGATTGTCCAGACAGACATGTCGGTGGTTTGGTACATCAGCAAATAGGGAGGGACCAAATCTTATCCGTTATGTTGAGAGGCCATGAGGGTATGGCAATGGGTGAGAACCTCTCACTGCTTTCTTATAGCAATGCATTGGCAAAGTCCAATATTCTAGCAGACAGGTTGAGCAAATCTGTTCTTCCTCACAAGTGCCCACTCAATCCAGTAGTAGCAGAGTAAATATGCAACTGCTGGGGCCAACGTTGCTGGAGTCTCTTTGCCTCTCCATGCAGCACTAAGTGCAGCAAGTTTTTCACTCTATTTCCCCCAGGAGGGAGAGTAACCAAGGGACTGTCTGATTCATAACAGATATGCCTTTCCTCTCAAGCCTCTGATACCCAAATTTCTACAGAAAGCTTTTATGAAGAAGGCCACAGTCATTGGCATAGCACCTTACTGACTGTGATTAGTGTGGCTTTCCTTCCTAAGGCCCCATCTGGTATATCCTCCCTGGGTACTGGGCTCAGAAACAGGTCACCTCTCCCAATTCATTCTCTCAAATTATCTGCCTGGTTTCTACAGTTCTAACAACGGTGATGCAGTTCAGGTTTTCATCTTCATTTGTGCATATTCTGATTTATTCTATAGAAACCTTCAACTAGAAAGTTTTACAGAAGTTAAGTGGAAAAGATCTTGATACTTTCTGGCCCTACATGCTACAATTTTTGAATTTCTAGACCGCCTTTTCCAAAAGCAGCCAGTTATCTACTGTTAATGTGGTTAGCGGCTATATCTTCTTTCCACACTGTCGAGAATCGCACACTCATCTCAGCCCAGAGGCTATCTAAAGCTTTCCTCATGGGAACTTTTCTACTCTGTCTCTCACTGAGGGATCCAGTTCCTCCCTGGGATATTACAGTTTTACTGCAAGCCTTGACCAGCCCACCCCTTGAGCCTGATGATAAGGTAGATCTAAAAGTTTAAACCATGCAAAACTTTGCTTTTGTTTGCTATTACCTCGGCCAGAAGATCTTCTGAGCTTCATGCCCTGCCTTCTAAGCCTCCCTATCTGTTTTTTCATAAGGACAGTGTGCGCTTGACAGCCAACCTCCTTCTTCTTTCCCAAGGTGGCTTCTGAATCATTTATCAGTCAATCGGTCTTCCAGTGTTTTGCCTCAAATTTCTCAAACAAAGATGAATACAGGTTACATTTACTAGATGTTAATCGCCAGTTACATTTTTTATTTGCATAGGACAAAATCTCCTTAGGAAGACTGACCAGTTGTTTGTCTCTTAATCCCATGTTAAGATGGGAAAGGTAGTTTCTAAGGTGCCTCTTTCCAGTTGAATGTATCTCTAATGTTTATAAACAAAGGGGTGTATCACTGCCGACATCTCCAAAAGCTCACTCACTTAGATCTGTAGCATATTCTACAGCATTTTCCAGAGTACCTCTGTGCTGTGGCTACTTGATCCAAGGACCATACCTTGATTTCACAACACAAATCAGACATACAATGTAGATCTAGAGCTGTTCTTTGGAATGAAGACCACCCAAGTTTTACAGTACGTGGGTACTCTGTCCCATTTGTTAAGGAACAGGCAGAACAGACATCATCAGATACTATATTTAGTTACTCACTATAATGATACATCTGTGTTGTCTGTTTCTGTGTTTCCTCAACTTCCCACACTCCTATCCCCTTGTATATGTTCACCCCCTAATTTCTCCTTTGACCCCCTGGACTGATTTACCCGACATGGCCTTGGTTCACAGAGGTTCTTTTTCAAGATCATGGATATCAGTTTTTTTTTTCTTTTCTTTCTAGACATTCTCTTTTTGTCGACTTCTAGGCTGGCAAACTCGAACTAAGGTAGCTCATTCTCCACAAGGGGGTTATAGGTAAGGGGATGAGCCTGTGCACTGGATCCAAAGTTTGAGAGTGGCCGAAGATCCATATGTTGAAGAAGGTTGGAAACGAACAACACAGATCTATCATTATGGTGAGTACACAACTTCTACCTTTATTCTAAATAAGGGTGGCCAACATTCAGTTTTCAGTCAGCATAAAACATCAAGTTAAAATATTTAATGCATGCATCAATAGTCTGCGGACCTCTCGACTGTCCAAAATTTTGCAGGATGTCCAGGTTATTGCCTCCTGTTTTTGGTGTGTTGCTCATAAAATTTATGATTTTTTTCTGGCAAATCACTGAGGATTGATATCACTAAATAAATGACAATCATTTAAGTTTCAGACTTCATAGCATTTAGAAAATGCATTCTAATGCAAAACGTGATTCTAGCAATTTTCTAACTTTGTAAGAGCAATATTTAAACATCTGTTCCTGATTTTGAGCCTTTTTTTTCTTTATTTGAATCTTTGTTCAGAATTCTTGTGCTAACAGGTTGAGAGCATGCTATCCATGCTGTATGTTGTTAGATGGTGTACATATGCATTGCTTATATGAGTTTTTCTTCTCGTTGTCTTTCTAGGGTGGTGGTGATATTATTAAGAGAATTATTTTACAGAAAAAAGAAGTGCAAGCATTTCTTTATTATCTCTTAAAATTACTCTATTTTAGTTAACTCCAAAGACAAGTAAAGCTTTTTACTTACCTAGTTGTGTATTGGACACCCTGCAGCCACATGGAACATGACTCCTCTTTACTCATATTACAGATTTGCTTTTTACCTCCACCCCTCTTTTTTTCTCAACAGCCTACTCAGCCATTGATTTCCAAACTGTATCTCAAATTTGTATTGTATATGTACTACGTGTAATTCTCTACAAGGTAGATCCTATATGTATGTCCTTTTTTATTATTAATATTTGTACGTACCAGAGGGACTGTGTCCTTGACTGGATTTGCTAAAGATCATTGTGTACCTAAAAGCATCATATTTTTCTTTTAATATCTTGCTTATAAATAATAGAGTAACATTCTTGGTCAAATATTTCTTTAAATAAATTTAACCACATAATTGTAATATTTCTTCTGTCTTAACTAATAAAGAGCTGTCTTTAATATCTTTCCTCCACAAAGTTATTCTCTCCTCCCACATTTCCTGACATGCTGTAGACATCTCCTTATCAGTTTGAATCCACTTGGCAAGGATTTCTGTGTCTCTTCATGCCCTTTTTGTATGGCAACCTGAGTTCTTCTCTAAGTTAAACAGAGGGAAAATAACGAATGACATCCCAAAATCCTTCTAAGACCTTTATACATATGAAAGTACCTTTCTACTTCTCATTTGTACAATGTTCTGGAACCCGCAGTGGTGGTACTGCGGTAGCGTTGTCGCCTCACACTAAGACGCTGTCCGGTTCGATTCTCAGTTAGAGCGTCTTCTGCATGGAGACATGCGTGAATGGGCAGACCTTCGTTGAAGGTTGTGCGTCATGGCTGGTAACTTGGCACGTAAAAATCAACTACCAATCATTAGCGGACCGGAGTTCCGCTGTGGTGACCCCTAACCGGGAAAAGCCGAAAGACACAACAACATTTGTACAATGTTCTTCTCCATAAGTAATCAGTCAAAAAAAAAACCCTTTGCTTTAAGTACCTTCAAGTACTTACAATTCAAAGACATGCGTCTGTCTAGAGCATTTCTCCCCAGGCCTTTGCTGAAAATTGGCTTTGTTCCAAATCGGCGTTCCCAGTAAACAAATGTTAAGTAAGTAAAATAAATAGTACCTTAATCCGGAGGACATAGTCACACACCCAAGTTAGGAGAGCTGCTTATCTGCAGAAGCTAGGTAGGTAGATAGGCAGCTGGACAGGTCAACAAAATAGCAGCAGACAGATATTTAGACAGATATTTTACAGTTAATTGCATTTGGTGGGGCTGGTACTCCTCTTAACTTCCTGTACCTTTTTTGCATGTTTTAAAGATGGAGACTGGGGTGTTAAAGTGGTGTCATCTCCCCCATAGTAACAGAATTAACATAAAAGCCATAAGAATGAAATCATCTAATATACTGTGCTGTGTTTTTGCTGCCAGGTGTGCATCTGCAGTCAGTAGCACCGGTCAGGTAATACACTAGCGATATTAAAATAAAATAAAAGCACCGGACCACCAAAGTCAGACAAAACACTTATGAATTTATTTTCAGTGCCAAATAACTAAGCACTTTCGCCAGTAATACAACCTAGCTTCAGCAGAGTCTGACCTTGGTCGTCCGGTGCTTTTATTTGATTTTAATTTCCCAGTTTAGTGTTCCTTGTGAACCAGTATGTTTTTTTTTCCCACTACTGATATATTATTTGATTGGCGCAGAGAAAACCTAGAAGGGTCCAGTATTCTACGATAATGCCTAAGTCCTACTTGATATAATTAATATGTGATGTAGTGTGACAGGGTCCAGTATTCTATGATAATGCCTAAGTTCTACTTAATATAATTAATATGTGATGTAGTGTGACAGGTTCCAGTATTCTACGATAATGCCCAAGTCCTACTTAATGTAATTAATATGTGATGTAGTGTGACAGGGTCCAGTATTCTACGATAATGCCTAAGTCCTACTTAATATAATTAATATGTAATGTAGTGTGACAGGGTCCAGTATTCTACGATAATGCCTAAGTCCTACTTAATATAATTAATATGTGATGTAGTGTGACAGGGTCCAGTATTCTACGATAATGCCCAAGTCCTACTTGATATAATTAATATGTGATGTAGTGTGACAGGGTCCAGTATTCTACGATAATGCCTAAGTCCTACTTAATATAATTAATGTGACGTAGTGTGACAGGGTCCAGTATTCTACGATAATGCTTAAGTCCTACTTAATATAATTAATATGTGACATAGTGTGACAGGGTCCAGTATTCTACGATAATGCCTAAGTCCTACTTAATATAATTAATATGTGACGTAGTGTGACAGGGTCCAGTATTCTACGATAATGCCCAAGTCCTACTTAATATAATTAATATGTGATGTAGTGTGACAGGGTCCAGTATTCTACGATAATGCCTAAGTCCTACTTAATATAATTAATATGTGATGTAGTGTGACAGGGTCCAGTATTCTACGATAATGCCCAAGTCCTACTTAATATAATTAATATGTGATGTAGTGTGACAGGGTCCAGTATTCTACGATAATGCCCAAGTCCTACTTGATATAATTAATATGTGATGTAGTGTGACAGGGTCCAGTATTCTACGATAATGCCTAAGTCCTACTTAATATAATTAATATGTGATGTAGTGTGACAGGGTCCAGTATTCTACGATAATGCCTAAGTCCTACTTAATATAATTAATATGTGATGTAGTGTGACAGGGTCCAGTATTCTACGATGATGCCTAAATCCTACTTAATATAATTAATATGTGATGTAGTGTGACAGGGTCCAGTATTCTAAGATAATGCCCAAGTCCTACTTAATATAATTAATATGTGGTGTAGTGTGACAGGGTCCAGTGTGACAGGGTCCAGTATTCTACGATAATGCCTAAGTCCTACTTAATATAATTAATATGTGATGTAGTGTGACAGGGTCCAGTATTCTACGATAATGCCTAAGTCCTACTTAATATAATTAATATGTGATGTAGTGTGACAGGGTCCAGTGTTCTACAATAATGCCTAAGTCCTACTTAATATAATTAATATGTGATGTAGTGTGACAGGGTCCAGTATTGTACGATAATGCCTAAGTCCTACTTAATATAATTAATATGTGATGTAGTGTGACAGGGTCCAGTATTGTACGATAATGCCTAAGTCCTACTTAATATAATTAATATGTGCTGTAGTGTGATTAATGTGGCCACATTATTTTGCACTCTGTACTGCAACTCTGTAAAATGTAGTACTGCACATGATAAAATTAAAGTAAATGTTTCTCTTTTTGAGTACTGTTTTCACCTTGGACATTGTATCAGTATTATAAGTGTGCTCCATATCTTGTTAGTTGCCTGTTATTCATTCTGTGTATATTTTTTGCCTCACACATTTAGGTATACGTAAGGGACGGGCATCTGCCTTGTGGATGGCAACAGAGGGACATGCTAAGAAGGCTGCCATGGAAATGTTGAATGGATCCTTGGTTCCGGGTGATGGCCTTCGGAATGAAAGGTCAGACAGCCCCACACCTGGCCTAGTGGAAGGAACAGAACCAGGTAAGATGGTTTCTTCTTCTTTTCTCACTCTGTTTTAGAAGAATTTGGGTATAGTGTTCATACTTTTCAAGTTAGGGTTATTCGAAGAGGTGATCAGTGAAGCATGAGTAAGCTAGATTGTGCTTGTGCAAAATAAAAAGACAGAAAAGACCTTGCAACACTTATAACTTAAGTTCTGCAGATAAGGGATTTCACTCTGCAAAGGCTAGGTCTTTATTGCATTCATGAGGGTAAAAAGCAGTACCCCTGAGTGATGAGGGTACGTTCCAAAATGAAAGTAAGAATTTGATAGTATTTAAAGGCTACATGGCACATTGCACCCCCTTCCTTTCTTTAAGCACCTCATGACTGTGGCATATTTACCTTATTACACCTTCTGTTTACAGCTGTCTTCTCCCTGTTACAGTCCTGTCTGTGCTGTGTGCATAAATCACTCATTGCAGCTACCTTTTTACCTTTCACCTCCCTGCATTTTCTGGGTACAGCTCACCCTTTGTAGTATAGGCTTCCTTTTCCTTTTTACCCAGTCTTATCTGACTGCACAAATCTCAACTACTCTCACACAGTCTGGATTGTTTTGTGTAGATATGGCCATTAAGAATCTGCCTTTTACCTTATATCCAGTACGGGCTGATACAGTAGGCTGTGTTTTACTTCGCCCTGTGAGTGCATATTACCTATTACAGGTACTGTTTACTGGGATGATTGTGCATGCACTGTAGGCTGTGTTTTACTGCTCACTCATTCTGCGCCCTGTGAGTGTGTATTACCCATTACAGGTACTGTTTACTTGTATCCAGTACAGGCTGATTGTGCATGCACTGTAGGCTGTGTTTTACTTCGCTCTGTGAGTGCGTATTACCCATTACAGGTACTGTTTACTTGTATCCAGTACTGGCTGATTGTGCATGCACTGTAGGCTGTGTTTTACTTCACTCTGTGAGTGCGTATTACCCATTACAGGTACTGTTTACTTGTATCCAGTACTGGCTGATTGTGCATGCACTGTAGGCTGTGTTTTACTGCTCACTCATTCTGCGCTCTGTGAGTGCATATTACCCATCACAGGTACTGTTTACTTGTATCCAGTACAGGCTGATTGTGCATGCACTGTAGGCTGTGTTTTACTTCGCTCTGTGAGTGCATATTACCCATTACAGGTATTGTTTACCTGTATCCAGTACGGGCTGATTGTGCATGAACTGTAGGCTGTGTTTTACTTCGCTCTGTGAGTGCGTATTACCCATTACAGGTACTTTTTGCTTGTATCCAGTACGGGATGATTGTGCATGCACTATAGGCTGTGTTTTACTTCGCTCTCTGAGTGCATATTACCCATTACAAGTACTGTTTACTTGTATCCAGTACGGGCTGATTGTTCATGCACTGTAGACTGTGTTTTACTTCGCACTGTTAGTGTGTATTACCTATTACAGGTACTGTTTTCTTGTATCCAGTACGGGCTGATTGTGAATGTGCATAAATCACTCATTACAGCTACGTTTTTACCTTTCACCTCCCTGCATTTTCTGGGTACAGCTCACCCTTTGTAGTATAGGCTTCCTTTTCCTTTTTACCCAGTCTTATCTGACTGCACAAATCTCAACTACTCTCACACAGTCTGGATTGTTTTGTGTAGATATGGCCATTAAGAATCTGCCTTTTACCTTATATCCAGTACGGGCTGATACTGTAGGCTGTGTTTTACTTCGCCCTGTGAGTGCGTTATTACCTATTACAGGTACTGTTTACTGGGCTGATTGTGCATGCACTGCAGGCTGTGTTTTACTTTGCTCTGTGAGTGCGTATTATGCATTACAGGTACTGTTTACTTGTATTCAGTACGGGCTGATTGTGCATGCACTGTAGGCTGTGTTTTACTGCTCACTCATTCTGTGCCCTGTGAGTGTCTATTACCCATTACAGGTACTGTTTACTTGTATCCAGTATGGGCTGATTGTGCATGCACTGTAGGCTGTGCTTTACTGCTCACTCATTCTGCGCCCTGTGAGTGTGTATTACCCATTACAGGTACTGTTTACTTATATCCAGTACGGGCTGATTGTGCAGGCACTGTAGGCTGTGTTTTACTTTGCGCTGTGAGTGCGTATTACCCATTACAGGTGCTAGTTACTTGTATCCAGTATGGGCTGATTGTACATGCACTGTAGGCTGTGTTTTACTGCTCACTCATTCTGCGCGCTGTGAGTGCGTATTACCCATTACAGGTACTGCTTACTTGTATCCAGTACGGGCTGATTGTGCATGCACTGTAGGCTGTGTTTTACTTCGCACTGTTAGTGCGTATTACCTATTACAGGTACTGTTTACTTGTATCCAGTACGGGCTGATTGTGAATGTGCATAAATCACTCATTACAGCTACGTTTTTACCTTTCACCTCCCTGCATTTTCTGGGTACAGCTCACCCTTTGTAGTATAGGCTTCCTTTTCCTTTTTACCCAGTCTTATCTGACTGCACAAATCTCAACTACTCTCACACAGTCTGGATTGTTTTGTGTAGATATGGCCATTAAGAATCTGCCTTTTACCTTATATCCAGTACGGGCTGATACAGTAGGCTGTGTTTTACTTCGCCCTGTGAGTGCATATTACCTATTACAGGTACTGTTTACTGGGCTGATTGTGCATGCACTGTAGGCTGTGTTTTACTGCTCACTCATTCTGCGCCCTGTGAGTGTGCATTACCCATTACAGGTACTGTTTACTTGTATCCAATATGGGCTGATTGTGCATGCACTGTAGGCTGTGTTTTACTTCGCTCTGTGAGTGCGTAATACCTATTACAGGTACTGTTTACTTGTATCCAGTACAGGCTGATTGTGAATGTGCATAAATCACTCATTGCAGCTACCTTTTTACCTTTCACCTCCCTGCATTTTCTGGGTACAGCTCACCCTTTGTAGTATAGGCTTCCTTTTCCTTTTTACCCAGTCTTATCTGACTGCACAAATCTCAACTACTCTCACACAGTCTGGATTGTTTTGTGTAGATATGGCCATTAAGAATCTGCCTTTTACCTTATATCCAGTACGGGCTGATACTGTAGGCTGTGTTTTACTTCGCCCTGTGAGTGCGTATTACCTATTACAGGTACTGTTTACTTGTATCCAGTACAGGCTGATTGTGAATGTGCATAAATCACTCATTGCAGCTACCTTTTTACCTTTCACCTCCCTGCATTTTCTGGGTACAGCTCACCCTTTGTAGTATAGGCTTCCTTTTCCTTTTTACCCAGTCTTATCTGACTGCACAAATCTCAACTACTCTCACACAGTCTGGATTGTTTTGTGTAGATATGGCCATTAAGAATCTGCCTTTTACCTTATATCCAGTACGGGCTGATACTGTAGGCTGTGTTTTACTTCACCCTGTGAGTGCATATTACCTATTACAGGTACTGTTTACTGGGCTGACTGTGCATGCACTGTAGGCTGTGTTTTACTTTGCTCTGTGAGTGCGTATTATGAATTACAGGTACTGTTTACTTGTATTCAGTACGGGCTGATTGTGCATGCACTGTAGGCTGTGTTTTACTGCTCACTCATTCTGCACCCTGTGAGTGTGTATTACCCATTACAGGTACTGTTTACTTGTATCCAGTATGGGCTGATTGTGCATGCACTGTAGGCTGTGTTTTACTTCACTCTGTGAGTGCGTATTACCCATTACAGGTACTGTTTACTTGTATCCAGTATGGGCTGATTGTGCATGCACTGTAGGCTGTGTTTTACTTCGCTCTGTGAGTGCGTATTACCCATTACAGGTACTTTTTACTTGTATCCAGTATGGGATGATTGTGCATGCACTGTAGGCTGTGTTTTACTTCGCTCTGTGAGTGCGTATTACCCATTACAGGTACTGTTTACTTGTATCCAGTACTGGCTGATTGTGCATGCACTGTAGGCTGTGTTTTACTGCTCACTCATTCTGCGCCCTGTGAGTGTGTATTACCCATCACAGGTACTGTTTACTTGTATCCAGTACAGGCTGATTGTGCATGCACTGTAGGCTGTGTTTTACTTCACTCTGTGAGTGTGTATTACCCATCACAGGTACTGTTTACTTGTATCCAGTACAGGCTGATTGTGCATGCACTGTAGGCTGTGTTTTACTTCTCTGTGTGAGTGTGTATTACCCATTACAGGTATTGTTTACCTGTATCCAGTACGGGCTGATTGTGCATGAACTGTAGGCTGTGTTTTACTTCGCTCTGTGAGTGCGTATTACCCATTACAGGTACTTTTTACTTGTATCCAGTACGGGATGATTGTGCATGCACTGTAGGCTGTGTTTTACTTCGCTCTGTGAGTGCCTATTACCCATTACAGGTACTGTTTATTTGTATCCAGTACGGGCTGATTGTGCATGCACTGTAGGCTGTGTTTTACTTCGCGCTGTGAGTGCGTATTACCTATTACAGGTACTGTTTACTTGTATCCAGTACGGGCTGATTGTGCATGCACTGTAGGCTGTGTTTTACTTCGCGCTGTTAGTGCGTATTACCTATTACAGGTACTGTTTACTTGTATCCAGTACGGGCTGATTGTGCATGCACTGTAGGCTGTGTTTTACTTCGCGCTGTGAGTGCGTATTACCTATTACAGGTACTGTTTACTTGTATCCAGTACGGGCTGATTGTGCATGCACTGTAGGGTGTGTTTTACTTTGCGCTGTGAGTGCGTATTACCTATTACAGGTACTGTTTACTTGTATCCAGTACGGGCTGATTGTGAATGCACTGTAGGCTGTGTTTTACTGCTCACTCATTCTGCGCCCTGTGAGTGCGTATTACCCTTTACAAGTACTGTTTACTTGTATCCAGTACGGGCTGATTGTGCATGCACTGTAGCCTGTGCTTTACTGCTCACTCATTCTGCGCCCTGTGAGTGCGTATTACCCATTACAGGTACTGTTTACTTGTATCCAGTACGGGCTGATTGTGCAGGCACTGTAGGCTATGTTTTACTTTGCGCTGTGAGTGCATATTACCCATTACAGGTGCTAGTTACTTGTATCCAGTATGGGCTGATTGTACATGCACTGTAGGCTGTGTTTTACTGCTCACTCATTCTGCGCGCTGTGAGTGCGTATTACCCATTACAGGTACTGTTTATTTGTATCCAGTATGGGCTGATTGTGCATTGGCTGTAGGCTGTGTTTTACTGCTCACTCATTCTGCGCGCTGTGAGTGCGTATTACCCATTACAGGTACTGTTTACTTGTATCCAGTATGGGCTGATTGTGCATGCACTGTAGGCTGTGTTTTACTGCTCCTTCATTCTGCGCGCTGTGAGTGCGTATTACCCATGTGAGTGTGTATTACCTATTACAGGCACTGTACTTCACGCTGTGAGTGCGTATTACTTATTACAGGTACTGTACTTCGCGGTGTGAGTGCGTATTACCCATTGCAAGTACTGTGCTTCGTGCTGTAAGTGCGTATTACCTATTACAGGTACTGTACTTCGCGCTGTGAGTGCGTATTACAGGTACTGTACTTCGCTCTGTGAGTGCGTATTACCTATTACAGGTATTGTACTTCACAGTGAGTGCATATTACCTATTACATGTACTGTACTTCATGCTGTGAGTGTGTATTACCAATTACATGTACTGTACTTCACGCTGTGAGTGCGTATTACCTATTACAGGTACTGTACTTCACGCTGTGAGTGCGTATTACCTATTACAGGTACTGTACTTCACGCTGTGAGTGCGTATTAACTATTACAGGTACTGTACTTCGCAGTGAGTGCGTATTACCTATTACAGGTACTGTACTTCATGCTGTGAGTGTGTATTACCTA